>NC_086451.1:148936579-149041579 GCF_028390025.1 Pseudophryne corroboree | reverse complement strand
GAATAGGGCGCAGAACACCCAGACAACTTAGATAGCTGTTCAGGGTGCCGTAAAAGGCTGCAGACCACCTTAGATACCTGTTCCGTGTGCCGGAACAGGGCTCAAACCATCTTAGACAACCGGTCCGGGTGCCGGAACAGGATGCAGACCATCTTAGATAGCGGTTTCATGTGCCGGAATGGTGTACAGAACACCCAGACAACCTTAGATAGCTGTTCCGGTTGCCGGAATAGGGCGCAGACCACCTTAGATACCTGTTCCGGGTGCCGAAACAGGGCTCAAACCATCTTAGACAACCGGTCCGGGTGCCGGAACAGGATGCAGACCATCTTAGATAGCGGTTTCATGTGCCGGAATGGTGTACAGAACACCCAGACAACCTTAGATAGCTGTTCAGGGTGCCAAAATAGGGCGCAGAACACCTTAGATACCAGTTCCGGGTGCCGGAACAGGGCTCAAACCATCTTAGACAACCGGTCCGGGTGCCGGAACAGGATGCAGACCATCTTAGATAGCAGTTTCTGGTGCCGGAATGGTGTACAGAACACCCAGACAACCTTAGATAGCTGTTCAGGGTACCGGAATAGGGCGCAGAACACCTTAGATACCAGTTCCGGGTGCCGAAACAGGGCTCAAACCATCTTAGACAACCGGTCCGGGTGCCGGAACAGGATGCAGACCATCTTACATAGCGGTTTCAGGTGCCGGAATGGTGTACAGAACACCCAGACAACCTTAGATAGCTGTTTAGGGTGCCGTAAAAGGCTGCAGACCACCTTAGATACCTGTTCCGGGTGCCGCAACAGGGCTCAAACCATCTTAGACAACCGGTACGGGTGCCGGAACAGGATGCAGACCATCTTAGATAGCGGTTTCAGGTGCCGGAATGGTGTGCAGGACACCCAGACAACCTTAGATAGCTGTTCAGGGTGCCGGAATAGGGCGCAGAACACCTTAGATACCTGTTCCGGGTGCCGGAACAGGGCTCAAACCATCTTAGACAACCGGTCCGGGTGCCGGAACAGGATGCAGACCATCTTAGATAGCTGTTTCATGTGCCGGGATGGTGTACAGAACACCCAGACAACCTTAGATAGCTGTTCTGGTTGCCGGAATAGGGCGCAGACCACCTTAGATACCAGTTCCGGGTGCCGGAACAGGGCTCAAACCATCTTAGACAACCGGTCCGGGTGCCGGAACAGGATGCAGACCATCTTAGATAGCGGTTTCAGGTGCCGGAATAGGGCGCAGAACACCCAGACAACTTAGATAGCTGTTCAGGGTGCCGTAAAAGGCTGCAGACCACCTTAGATACCTGTTCCGTGTGCCGGAACAGGGCTCAAACCATCTTAGACAACCGGTCCGGGTGCCGGAACAGGATGCAGACCATCTTAGATAGCGGTTTCATGTGCCGGAATGGTGTACAGAACACCCAGACAACCTTAGATAGCTGTTCCGGTTGCCGGAATAGGGCGCAGACCACCTTAGATACCTGTTCCGGGTGCCGAAACAGGGCTCAAACCATCTTAGACAACCGGTCCGGGTGCCGGAACAGGATGCAGACCATCTTAGATAGCGGTTTCATGTGCCGGAATGGTGTACAGAACACCCAGACAACCTTAGATAGCTGTTCAGGGTGCCAAAATAGGGCGCGGAACACCTTAGATACCAGTTCCGGGTGCCGGAACAGGGCTCAAACCATCTTAGACAACCGGTCCGGGTGCCGGAACAGGATGCAGACCATCTTACATAGCGGTTTCAGGTGCCGGAATGGTGTACAGAACACCCAGACAACCTTATATAGCTGTTCAGGGTGCCAGAATAGGGCGCAGACCACTATAGATACCTGTTCCGGGTGCCGGAACAGGGCTCAAACCATCATAGACAACCGTTCCGGGTGCCGGAACAGGGTGCAGACCACATTAGATTGCTGTTTCATGTGCCGAAATAGTGTGCAGAACACCCAGACACCCTTAGATAGCCATTCCGGGTACCGGAATAGGGCGCAGGCCACCTTAGATAGCTGTTCCGGGTGCCGGAATAGGATGTAGACCACCTTAGATCCCCATTCTGGGTTCCGAAACGGGCAGCAGACCACCTTGGATACCTATTCTGGGTACCGTGCTAGTGTGCAGAACACAGAGACATCTTTAGATAGCCTTGTTGGGTGCCAGAATTGGACGCAGACCACCTTAGATAATCGTTCTGAGTGTTGGAACGGGGTGCAAAAACACCCATACATCCTTAGATAGTCAGCACCCCCACAGCTGTGCTTCCGTCGCTGCCCCGCCAGTGTTGTACTATACCGGCTCCTGCTCACACAGTGACAGGCAGCCTGCATTGGCACGCTGCAGTGACTGCAGCATCCTGTACCACCTACACTCCGCCCCTCCCAATTCCCAATGTCCGCAGTAGGAGAAGAACATAGCGCGGTTGACAAACCGGCAGCCAGGTGGAAGCAGCTGCTCTGGAGGCTGAAGTAAGTATAACACACACAGACAGACACACACACACACACACACACACACACACACACACACACACAACCAGGGATGTCTTAACAGCAGTGTAGGCCCCTGGGCACAGCAATGCACTGGGGCCCCTACCCATCCTCTAGTGGAAGGGGTGCTATCAGCGGCAGCTTTGGTGTCCCGTGGGTGGTAGGGGGTGTTTTATGGGCCCAATTCAGGACGGATCGCAATACGCAATCCAAACGCAAAAATTACTAAAAGGATGCGGTGCATGCACAGGGCCTGTCCTGCGCCCGCATTTTCTGTGTGCGCCCGCAGAAAATGCAAATGAAGTGTTCGTGGGGCAGGGTGCGGCAACGCTTCTTTTCCAAGGCAGAGACTTAAGGCCCGTACACACTGGTCGATGTATCGGCCGTTCTCTTGAACGGCCGATACATCGCGGGTCCGTCGGCCAGTGTGTACGGGCGATACGTCTGTGAACTCCGTCGTTCACAGACGTATCGCGTCGGCCGCGCAGCACAGCCGACAGCCAATATATCTAACAATATATTGGCGCGTCGCTGTGTGTGTACGGGGCGGTCGTACGACCGCCCGTACACATGCTGCGGCGGCCGGCGGTGATTGACAGGTGAACTGGGCGGGCGCGAGCGCCCGCCCGCCCAGTTCATGACGTCAGTCCCCCGACGGATCGGGCTGTGTGTATGCACAGCACACTGCCCGATCCGTACATAGATATATCTGCAGATCAATTGATCTGCAGATATATCTAATAGTGTGTACCCACCTTTAGCTTTGCGGGGGCGTGGCTTGGAATTGGGGGGCGTGCCAGCATGAATGGGGTGGACATGACAGGGGCATGATCGGGGCGGCTGCGTGACGTCACACGCAGCCACCGCAATCAAAAAGCTGGAGGCAGGTCCCCTGCGGTGTGATCGCAATTTCTGCTTGGAAAAGGGGGGTGGTGGAACCTGAACCAGGCCCTATATTCCACTCTGCATGTAGGACCTGGAGCAGTAATTTCTGCTAATTACTCCTCTACTGCACAGGTGGTCAGTGATGTGGTGGGAGGGTGAACACTAAACTGTAGAAAGTTTACATTGTGCTGAATGAAGGGGCCCTGGTACATGACTTCCAGGGTGTTAGGGGGTTTTTAATATGTAGGGGAGTGGTGGATAGTGGAGTGGGCTTAAATATTCATCATTTTCTGGTGGGAGGGCAGCTTGCTTGACTGCAGATATCTCAAGTTCCTGGAAATAGATTTTTTTAACTTTGAATGAGATTTAAAAAAGTAGCTATCCCCCCCTTCCCTCCCCCCACCCCCCTCCTTCAGGAGGTGCTGGGGACCTGGGGATCAGAGTTCAGGAGCCAGAGCAATCCACCAACAAATATACAAATATATTATAATATATATTAGGCATGTGGAGCTGGAGCCTGCTGCTTGAAGGCTAATATCTCTGGATCTGGGTATGGTAGAGACAAGCTGCCAGAGTCAACCAAAAGGGGAGAATCCCATCTTTTGGGGTACACTGTCAGAAAAACTCAAAGTCAGACAGAACCTGAGATATCTGGCTAGGAGAATCAATTAATAAGCTTGGATGGAGACCACTGCTTTGAAGTCAGATATCTCAGTTTCCCCAGGGACAATTTTAAAAATCTGTTACCCCCCGAAAGAGGGGACGTTCAGCTATCAGCCTAGCTCCCTTATACACCTGGTGCAATGTGCAAAAGGAAAGGGGGCTCTATCTGGTGCAATGTGTAAAAGGGGGCTCTACTTGGTGCAATGTGTAACAGGAATGAGGACTCTTCCTGGTGCAGTGTGTAAGAGGGGCTCTACCTGGCAATGTATAAAGGGACTGTAACATAGTAACATAGTTAATGAGGTTGAAAAGATGCCCATCGGCTTCAACCTGTATTCTGTATTAAGCCGAGTTCATTATAATGTCCCTGCTGAAGTAATGTTTTATGTCTAGTTAACAACTATAAATCATGTTAATCCCAGATTATCAAAGTTGATATTTTAAATTCTATAACCTTGGATATCTTTTTCAGTCAGAAATTTATCCAATCCATTTTTAACTGCATTTACAGATTCCGCCGTTACCACCTTCTCTGGCAGGGAATTCCAAATCCTTATTGCCCTAACAGTGAAGAACCCTTTCCTCTGCTGCGTACGGAATTTTCACTCCTCTATCCTCAGCGAGTGACCTCGTGTCCTATACAAAGTTTTTTTTAATAAGCAATTCCTCTGATGACTCTTTGTGATGTCCCTTTACATATTTGAAGATATTAATAATGTCTCCTCTTAGATGCCTCTTTTCCAGTGTATACATATTCAACCTAGTAAGCCTTTCCTCGTAATCCAGTCCCTCTAGCCTTTTAATCAATTTAGTAGCATGCCTTTAAACCCTTTTCGAGTTCACAGATATCTTTTTTATAATGTGGTGCCCAAAATTGAACACAATATTCCAGGTGCGGACGTACCAATGATTTGTACAGCGGCAGGATTACATCCTCGTCCCTTGTCTCAATGCCCCGTTTTATGCAGGCTAGCACCTTACTTGCCTTCTTTGCTGCACTTTGACATTGTATACGGTTATTAAGCCTATTTCTCTTACGTCCTAGAGCAGGCCTGGCCAACCTGTGGCTCTCCAGATGTTGTGAAACTAAACATCCCAGCATGCCCTGCCACAGTTTTAGCATTCCCTAATAGCAAAACTTTGGCAAGGCATGATGGGACTTGTAGTTTTACAACAGCTGGAAAACCACAGGTTGGCCAGGCCTGTCCTAGAGGATGCTGGGGTTCTATTTAGTACCATGGGGTATAGACGGGTCCTTTGGGAGCCACTGGCACTTTAAGAGTTTAATAGTGTGGGCTGGCCCCTGCCTCTATGCCCCTCCTACCAGACTCAGTATAGAAACTGTGCCCGAGGAGACGGACAACTTCGAGAGAAGGAGTTACACAGATAGTGGCGAGATTCACACCAGCTCACACATACAAGGCAAACCAAGCTAACCAACTTGAAAACTAAAAAAAAAAAAAAAAAAAACAATAGGAAGCGCTGTCACCAAAAGTATCAAATTTAATAAAAGTTGTTTTTACATTATTCACAATAACACACACAATATTATAAAACCAACTCTCCTGGGAGTTTTAAACCATTCTGCTGACTCAATGCTACAGATACAATGTTACTTTAGATTTTATACAGTAACTTTTTAGTGTCCACGCTAAGAGGCTCTCTTTGATACACTGTATCAATATCACCCTAGCAAAGTCTCTTAAATTCCGGGCCACACAGTCAGGCGAGCTGTGACAAGAGTAGCATGCTTTAATTCATTGTATAACTGAACCGAACACTGTGGTATAATTGATCACAAATCATCTAAAATGTGCATCCTACAATTGTTATAAAAATCAAGGGCATTAGTGAGCTCATTCATTTAATTAGCCCACGCGTGGAGCCTGCATATTTTAGAGACTTCTCTGAGGATCTTACTAAAGATCAATTCAATATTGATACAGTATATCAAAGAGAGCCTCCTAAAAACAACTTTTATTAAATTTTATACTTTTGGTGACAGCGCTTCCTATTGTTTTTTTGTTTGTATATCCATTTTTATTTGAGGTTCAGCACCCCAAATTGTGAAGCTGCAGTCACTATTAAAGTGTTTTTATAGGTTTCTAACAGTCAGTATACTAGCGCCCACTGTCTATATTGGAGCTTGAAAACTCAGCAACATCTGAACAACATTACTTAACCAAGTAACAACACAGTACTTAACCAAGAACAAAACAGTACTGAAACAAATAGCTACTGCAGGATAACGAAGCGCTGGGCGGGCGCTCAGCATCCTCTACGGACTACGAGAAAAGGATTTACCAGTAGGCGATTAAAATCCTATTTTCTCTTACGTCCTAGAGGATGCTGGGGTCCACATTAGTACCATGGGGATGTACCAAAGCTCACAGAACGGGAGGGAGAGCGCGGAGGCTCCTGCAGAACAGATTGACCAAACTGTAGGTCCTCAGATGCCAAAGTATCGAACTTGTAGAACTTAGCAAACGTGTTCGACCCTGACCAAGTAGCCACTTGGCAAAGTTGAAAAGCCGAGACACCCCGGGCAGCCACCCAGGGAGAACCCACCTTACGAGTAGAGTGTGCCTGAAAGGATTTTGGATACTGCAATCCTGCCGAAGAATATGCATGTTGGATAGTGAACCTGATCCAGCGAGAGATTGTCTGCTTAGAAGCAGGACACACAATTTTCTTGGGATCATACAGGACAAACAGAGAGTCCGACTTTCTGTGACGAGCAGTCCTCTTCACATAGATCTTCAGAGCCCTTACAACATCTAATGACTTTGATGGAATTGAGGAGTAAGTAGCAACTGGCACCACAATAGGTTGGTTGATATGAAAATCTGACACAACTTTTGGAAGGAACTGCTGACGTGTCATGAGTTCAGCTCTATATTCATGGAAGATTAAGAAGGGTCTTTTACAAGACAAAGCCCCCAATTCCGACACACGCCTAGCTGAAACTAAGGCCAACAGCGTGACAACCTTCCATGTGAGAAACTTGACCTCAACCTCCTTTAAAGGTTTGAACCAATCCAGGAACTGCAACACCACGTTAAGATCCCAGGGTGCCGTAGGAGGCACAAAGGGAGGCTGGATGTGCAGAACCCCTTTCAAAAATGTCTGAATCTCAGGGAGGGAAGCCAGTTGTTTCTGGAAGAGAATGGATAAGGCCGAAATCTGGACTTTTATGGATCCCAAATGCAGACCCATATCCACACCTGCTTGCAGGAAGAGGAGAAACTGTCCAAGTTGAAACTCCACCATAGGAAACTTCTTGAATTCACACCAAGACACGTACTTTTTCCAAAGTCGATGGTAATGTTTAGACGTTACTCCATTCCTAGCCTGTATCAGGGTAGGAATAACCTTGTTCGGAATACCCCTCCATGCCATCAAACATAGTTGTGGTAAGTCTTGATAAGCGAACGTCCCCTGTTGAAGAAGGTCCTCGTGAAGAGGAAGACGTCTCGGATCTTCCAGTAGTAATTCCAGAAGATCCGCGTACCAAGCCCTTCTTAGCCAGTCTGGAGCAATGAGGATCACCTGAACTCTTGTTCTTTTTATTAGTTTGAGAATCCTTGGGATGAGTGGAAGTGGAGGGAACACATACACCGACTGGAACACCCACAGAGTTACCAGAGCATCCACCGCCACTGCTTGTGGGTCTCGTGACCTGTAACAGTACCTCCAAAGCTTCTTGTTGAGGCGAGAGGCCATCATGTATACTTGAGGTACGCCCCATTGGCTTGTTACCTCTGCGAACACCTCTTGGTGGATTCCCCATTCTCCTGAATGGAGATCGTGTCTGCTGAGGAAGTCTGCCTCCCAGTTGTCCACTCCTGGAATGAAGATCGCCGACAACGCCACCGCGTGTCTTTCTGCCCAGATGAGGATTTTTGTTATCTCTAACATTGCAGCTCTGCTCTTCGATCCGCCCTGCCTGTTTATGTAGGACACCGCTGTGACATTGTACGACTGAACCTGAATGGCTTGAGCTTGCAGAAGATATGCCACTTGTAGAAGGCCATTGTAAATGGCCCTCAGTTCCAGAACATTTATTGGAAGGAGAGATTCCTGACTGGACCACTTTCCTTGGAAGTTTTCCACCTGAGTGACTGCTCCCCAACCTCTGCGACTTGCATCAGTGGTTAGAAGGATCCAGTTCTGAATCCCGAATCTTCGGCCCTCGAGCAGGTGAGAAGTTTGGAGCCACCAGAGGAGTGAAATTCTGGCTTTCGGCTATAGGCGTATCCGCTGGTGCATGTGAAGATGCGATCCCAACCACTTGTCCAGGAGATCCAGCTGGAAGGACTGTGCATTGAATCTGCCATACTGTAGAGCCTCGTAGGAGGCTACCACCTTTCACAGAAGGTGAATGCACTGATTAACCGACACCCAGGCTGGTTTCAAGACATCCCAGACCATTGATTGGATCACCAACGCTTTCTCTACTGGTAAAAACACCCTCTGCACCTCCGTGTCAAGGATAATCCCCAGGAAGGGTAGTCTCCTTGTTGGTTCTAAATGTGACTTTGGAAGATTAAGGATCCACCCATGATCCAGGAGTAGTTGAATTGAGAGAACAATACTCTGCAACAGCCTTTCCATGGAAGATGCCTTTATCAGTAGATCGTCCAGGTATGGAATAATGTTTACTCCTTGCTTGCGGAGGAGGAGGAGCATCATCTCTGCAATGACCTTTGTGAACACCCTCGGTGCTGTGGAGAGGACAAATGGCAGGGCCTGGAACTGGTAGTGACAGTCCTGTATCGCAAACCTTAGATAGTCCTGGTGAGGCGGCCAGATCGGAATGTGAAGGTTCGCATTCTTGATATCCAGGAATACCAGGAATTCCCCCTCCTCCAGACCTGAGACCACCACTCTCAGAGACTCCATCTTGAACTTGATCACTTGTAAGTATGGGTTCAATGACTTTAGGTTCAACATTGGCCTTACCAAACCATCCGGCAGTGCCATAACTAGGCATTTTAGCGGTGTGTGCAAGAAACGACAGTGGCGCGCCCCCCCCCCATGTAAGATAGGGTCAGTGCGCGCCGTATGCGTGCGAAAAATTTATAGGGGCATAGCTTCATGGGGAAGGGGCGTGGCCACAAAATAATAGCAATTCATACTACGGTGCACAGTAGTCTACATTATTCAAATTACGCTGCACAGTAGCGCCACTACACCTGGTAGAGCCCCTTTTATACATTACAGCAGACAGCGTCCCCCTTTTTACACATTACAGCAGACAGTCTCCCTTTTAACACATCGCGGCAGCCAGTCCCCCTTTTTACACATTGCGGCAGACAGCGTCCCCTTTTTTACACATTACAGCACACAGCGTCCCCTTTTTTAACATTACGGCAGACAGCGTCCCCTTTTTACACATTACAGCAGACAGCGTCCCCGTTTTTACACATTACGGCAGACGGTGTCCCCCTTTATACACATTGCTGCAGCCAGTCCCCCTTTTTACACATTGCGGCAGACAGCGTCCCCTTTTTTACACATTACAGCACACAGCGTCACCTTTTTTAACATTACGGCAGACAGCGTCCCCTTTTTACACATTACAGCAGACAGCGTCCCCGTTTTTACACATTACGGCAGACGGTGTCCCCCTTTATACACATTGCGGCAGCCAGTCCCCCTTTTTACACATTGCGGCAGCCAGTCCCCTTTTTACACATTGCGGCAGCCAGTCCCCTTTTTACACATTATGGCAGACGGTGTCCTCCTAAAAGAGAGAGAGAGAGAGAGAGAGAGAGAGATAGAGAGAGATACTTACCATCTCCCCGCTGACAGGCTCCTCGTGCAGCTTCCTCGGTGCAGGCAGGTGAGAAGGAGGAGGAGGGAGGGGGAGCAGGGAGCCGCAGCAGCGCTATTTCATTGGTAGTAAGCGCCGCTGCAGCATCCCCCCTCTCCTTCGGTATTGGCTGCCCGGCACTGCTGTGGATGCTGGGATGGAGGAACCGCATCCCAGCATCCACAGCAGCGCCGGGCAGCCAATACGGAAGGAGAGGGGGATGCTGCAGCGGCGCTTACTACCAATAAAATAGCGCTGCTGCGGCTCCCTGTTCCCCCTCCCTCCTCCTCCTTCTCTGCTGCCCGGTGCTGTAGCTGTCCTCCACAGCGCGGCGCACGGCGCACGGCGCAGACTTCAGAGGCATGTAATGAGTCAATTTGACTCATTACATCCTGCTGGCCGTGCGCCCTCAGGGCAACTGCACTGTGTGCCAAGCCCACTTGGCACACAGAACAGAACAGTTAGTTAATAGAACAGTTAGTACTGTTATCACACTCCACCCTGGTACCGTGAGGCATTGGAGTTATGTGGAGGGCAGCGCTCCCTGTCAGCGTTCTGTGTAATCTGCAGGGAGAAAATGGCGCTGTTGAATGCTGGATCCACTCTGAGGGGAAGCCCCGCGCCCTGACCTGGTGCGTGGCTTCCCGCACTTATTATTTAAACTGGCTTCAGGATTTTATATGTTAACAGTGGGATTAGCCCCTGTAAATGCTATGACCAGTGTAGGGTTAACCTGCTGACTGGGGACTCCCCTCCAGCATCTACATGCAGAGATGTTGCTGAGCCATACCGGAGCACAGCCCCTCAGAGCTGAGCTCCAACCCTTGTGCCACCATACCCGCCGGCGACCCACTAACCGTGATGCTGGCACCATACTCACCACTCTTCTATCTTCTGGCTTTGTTAGGAGGTGGCGGCCGTACTGTGGGAGTGAGCAGTTGCCTCATGGGTTTGCGATCATCACCTTCAGGAGCTCAGTGTCCTGTCAGCGCAGATAGAGAACCATTAACTCTCTATTAAGTTGGTTCCTACTCCCCCCTTAAGTCCCACGAAGTCCCACAAACTAAGAAATCTCCTAGGAGCTCCCCTAGCTGTGACCGGCTCCTCCAGGCACATTTTCTAAACTGAGTCTGGTAGGAGGGGCATAGAGGGAGGGGCCAGCCCACACTATTAAACTCTTAAAGTGCCAGTGGCTCCTAGTGGACCCATCTATACCCCATGGAACTAAATTGGACCCCAGCATCCTCTAGGACGTAAGAGAAATCGGGATGACAGCATGGGTATTCTGAACGCTGGCATATCATACTGGATCCCAGAATCACAACTATACATTTTGGTGCCAGAAATAAAATTGGTGCCCCCCACAAAGGTGCGCTGGAAAAATATAGGGGCATGGCTTCAGGGGGATGTGGCATGGTCTCAAAATAATACAAATTCATATAATGCCGCACAGTAGTCTCCATTATTCAAATTACGCCACACAGTCGTCCCACTTATACACATTGTACCAGGGAGAGCCTTCATATACTCTACACCAGGTAGAGCCCCTTTTACACATTATGCCAGGTACAGTTCCCTTATACAATGACAGGTAGAGCCCTCTTACACACTGTACCAAGTAGAGCTCCCTTTTACACACTGCACCAGGAAGAGCCCCCATTCCTTTTACACATTGCACCAGTTAGAGCCCCATTTTTAACACATTGCACCAGATAGAGCCCACTTTCCTTTTACACATTGCACCAGGTGTATAAGGGCCCTAGTCTGATAGCTGATGGTCCCCTCTTTCCAGGGGTACCAGATTTTTTAGAATCTGCCCTGGGGAAACAGAGAGATCCGACTTCAAAGCTGTGGTCCCCATCCAAGCTTATTCATTGCTTTTCCCAGCCAGATATCTCGGGTTCTGTCTGACTTTGAGTTTTTCTGACGGTGTACCCGAAAAGCTGTGGCTTTCCCCCCATGTGGTGGACACTGGCAGCTTGTCTCTACATGCCCAGACCAAGAGATATCAGCCTTCTAACAGCTGGCTCCAGCTCCACACGCCTAATATATATTATAATATATTTGTATCTATTCATTGGTGGATTGCTCTGGCTCGTGAACTCTGATGCCCAGGTACCCAGCACCTCCTGAAGGGGGAGAATCTCTAGTTTTTTTTATCCCATTCAAAGCTAAGAAATCTTTTTCCAGGAACTTGAGATATCTGCAGTTAAGCAAGCTGCCCTCCCACCAGAAAATGATGAAAATTATGCCCACTCCACTATCCACCCATCCGCTACATATTAAACACACCCTACCACCCTGGAAGTCATGTACCAGGGCCCCTTCATTCAGCACAATGCCCCTGCCCCTTCTGTGCAGTAGAAGAGTAATTAGCAGAAATCATTGCTCCAGGTCCTCATGCTGAGCAGAACATAGGGCCTGGTTCAGGTTCCACCCCCCACCCCTTTATCAAGCAAAAATTGCGATCGCACCACAATTTCTGCTTGATCGCTAAAATTAAGGAAGACTCTTGCCGGTGCAGCCTGGCTGCGCCTGCAGCGGTCCAGCCTCCGTCTCTTTGATCATGGCGGCTGCGTGTGACGTAAGGCACAGAGCCGGCCCTAGGTATAGGCAAACTAGACAAATGCATAGGGCATTTGGTATGCCTAGGGGCACAAGCAGCTTCTGCTGATTAAAATGATATGCATCATGCCTATATTCTGTGTGTGACTGCAGCTGTATCTGCATACAATATGCTACATTACAGTGTATTCCTGGAAATCAGTGTAACGTAGCATTTCATATGCAGATAAAGCCACAGTCGCACACAGACTATAGGCATGCAGCATATCATTTTAATCAGCAGAAGCTGCTTGTGCATCGTAGCCACATAGTAATGCAAATAATATGCATTTTCATCAAAACAAGACATCCGACGTTAGCAGAGCTGGCCCTGAGTTGCCAGCTGACTCACACCAGGCATCTCCTGCTGCATCGCGTACTGAGGCAAGATATAGGAGGACACACCTGTATCCAAGCAGAGGCAGAGGTCACAGTGTCAGCAACCTTGTGAGTGCTGTGTGCAGGTGGGTCGGTTGTGCAGTAGTGTTCAGCATATGTGTAAGGGACATTATGTGTGTCATGTGTATAAATGCATTAAAAATGTGAGGTATAAGTGTAAGGAATGTTATGTGTTTAATTATATGTGTATAAAGGCATTAATAATGTGTGGCATATGTGTAAGGGACATTATGTTTGTCATTATGTGTATAAGGGTACTAATAATGTGTGGCATATGTGTAAGGGACATTATGGGGGAATTCAAATGTTTGAAAAGTCAGTTGGTTGTCTGTTTTTTCCTGTCTATTAGATAGGAAAAAACAGACACCCAAATGACTTTTCAAACAATTGAGTAACCCCCAATGTGTGTACTTATGTGTATAAGGGCATTAATAATGTGAGGCAAATGTTTAAGGGACATTATGTGTATAAGGGCATTAATAAAGTTTGGCATAATATGTTAGGCACATTATGTGTAAGGGGTATTACTGTGTTATATAATGTGTATAAAGGCATTACTAATGTGTGGCAATATGTGTATAAGGTGCTCTATTGTGTGGCATAACATGTAGAAAGGGGCATATGGTCTAATGTGAATAAAGAGCAATATGGTGTGGTGTAATGAAAATAAGGAGCAATTCAGTGTGGTGTAATGTGGATAAGGGGCACTACTGTAAGGAGTAACGTATATAAAGTGGCACTACTGTGTGGTGTAATGTGAATAAAGAGCAATATGGTGTGGTGTAATGTGAATAAGGGGCACTACTGTGAGGAGTAATGTAAGTGGTACTACTGTGTGATGTATCGTGAATTAGAGACAATGGGCCTAATTCAGATCTGTTTGCTGTCTAGCGATTTTCGCAGCGCTGCGAACAGGTAACTACTGTGCATGCGTATGCACAGCAATGCACAGGTGCGCCGTACGGGTACAAACAGCATCGATGTTTTGCACAGGTTCTAGTGTCGATTCCATTTGCACGGGCGTTCGCAAGGAGACTGACAGGAAGGAGGCGTTTCTGGGTGTCAACTGACCGTTTTCTGGGAGTGTTTGGAAAAACGCAGGCGTGTCAAAGCGTTTGCAGGGTGGGTGTCTGACATCCATTCCGGGCTTGAATAGGCTGAAGTGATCGCAGCGGCTGAGTAAGGTCAGAGCTACTCAGAAACTGCACAGCTGTTTTGGTACAGGGCGTCTGCACACGCGTTTGCACACTTGCAAAGCTAAAATACACAGCGTCTATCTGTTCGCAGCACTGCAAAAAATAGCCTGCGAGCGAACATATCTAAATTAGGCCCTCTATCGCATGATATAATGTGAATGAAGTTGCAGTACTGTGTGACATAATTTGAATTGGGAGGACTATTCTGTGGTCATGCCCCTTCCCAGAAAGAACACACCCCTCTTTGGGCTGTGCGCCGAATGTGCAAAGTGTTCTTATTTAAAATATAGTGGGTAGGAGCACCAAAACGAGGACTGCTATGGGTAAGGGGTGATGGTGCTGGGAAAGGGTTGCAGGATCAGAGGCGGAACTAGCGGTGGTGCTAGGGTGCACCAGCCAAAATCTTGCCTAGGGCATCATATTGGTTAGGGCAGGCTCTTGTAACGCAGCAGCCCCGATCACGCCCCACCAGTTCACGCTGACACGCTCCCGTTTCTAAGCAACGCCCCCGCAATGCTCCATCCCTGCTGTGGAAAAGGAGCGTTGCCGCCCCCTGCCCCGCAAACACCTCTGCCTGATTGACAGGCAGAGGCGGTCTCATTTTCTGCGGGCACCCACAGAAAATTCGAGCGCATGCGCAGGACGTGCCCTGCGCATGCGCCCAAATCTTTTTAGTAATTTTTGCTGTTGGATCGCATATTGCGATCCAACCTGAATCGGGCCCATAGAACACCCCCTACCGCCCATGGCACATCAAAGCACCCGAAGATAGCAATCACCCACCCATACTGCTGCAGGATGGATAGGGGCCCCAGTGCACTGCTGTGCTCAGAGGCCTACACTGCTGTTAAGACAGCCCTGGTTTGTGTGTGTGTGTGTGTGTGTGTGTGTGTGTGTGTGTGTGTTATACTTACTTCAGCCTCCAGAGCAGCTGCTTCCACCTGGCTACGGGCCTGTCACCCACGCTGTGTTCTTCTCCTACTGCGGACATTGGGATTCGGGGAGGGGCAGAGCGTAGGTTGTACAGAATGATGCAGTCACTGCAGCATGCCAATGCCCGGTTGCCTGGCGGCGGCGGGAACGCGGCTGTGGGGGTGCTGACTATCTAAGGATGTATGGGTGTTTCTGCACCCCATTCCGACACACAGAATGATTATCTAAGGTGGTCTGCATTCAATTCTGAAACCCAGCACGGCTATCTAAAGATGTCTCTGTGTTTTGCACACCAGCATGGTACCCAGAATGGGTATCTAAGGTGGTCTGCTGCCAGTTTTGGAACCCAGAATGGGTATCTAAGGTGGTCTACATCCTATTCTGGCACCCGGAACAGCTATCTAAGGTAGCCTGCGCCCTATTCCGGTACCCGGAATGGCTAGCTATGGTGATCTGCTGCCTGGTCCGGCACCCGGAATGGCTGTGTAATGTGGTCTCTGTGTTTTGCACCTCCTTCCAGCACCCGGAACGGCTATGTAAGGTGGCCTGTGGACCATTCCGGCACCTGGAACGGCTATCTAAGGTGGCCTGCGCCCTATTCTGACACACGGAATGGCTATCTACAGTGATCTGCTTCCTGTTCTGGCACCCGGAATGGCTGTGTAATGTGGTCTGGATATTCTACACCCCGTTCCGGCACCCGGAACGGTTGTCTATGATGGTTTGAGCCCTGTTCCGGCACCCGGAACAGCTATCTAAGGTGGACTGCGCCCCGTTCCGGCACCCGGAATGGCTATCTACGGTGATCTGCTGCCTGGTCCGGCACCCGGAATGCCTATCGACGGTGATCTGCTGCCTGATCCCGCACCGGGAATGGCTGTTTAATGTGGTCTGGGTGTTCTGCACCCCATTCTGGTACCCGGTACGGCTATCTAATGTGGACTGCGCCCCGTTTTGGCTCTCGGAACGGCTATCTAAGGTGGACTGTGCCCCATTCCGGCACCCGGAATGCTATCTACGGTGATCTGCTGCCTGGTCCGTCACAAACAATGGCTGTGTAATGTGGTCTGGGTTTTCAACACCTGTTTCCTGCACCCGGAATGACCATCTAAGGGGGCCTGCGCCCCATTCCGGCACACGGAATGGCTATCTACGTTGATCTGCTGCCCATTACGGCACATGGAATGGTTGCGTAATGTGGTCTGGGTGTTCTGCACCCTGTTGTAGTACCCGGTACGGCTATCTAAGGTGGACTGCACCCTGTTTCGGCACCCGGAATGGCTATCTAGAGTGATCTGCTTCTGGTTCCGGCACCCAGATTTTTTGCGTAATGTGGTCTAGGTGTTCTGCACCCCGTTCCGGTAACCGACACGGCTATATAATGTGGTCTGCACCCCATTCCGGCACCCGGAATGGCTGTCTATGGTGGTCTGTGCCTGCTCCGTCACCAGGAATGCCTATCTATGGTAGTATGCGGCCCATTCCAGCACCTGGATTGGCTATCTACAGTAATCTCCTGACCATTCCAACACCCCTTCTGACTGTGTTCTTCACCCCCTTCCGGGACGACAATCTATGGTGGTCTGCTGCCTGTTCAGGCACCCGGAGTGGCTATCAAAGGAGGTCTGCAGCCCGTTCCAGCACCCGTTCTGGCTGTGTAAGGTGGTCCTGGTGTTATGCACCTCCTTCCAGCACCCAGAAGGACTATGTAAGGTGGTCTGCAGCCCATTCCGGCAACAAGAACTGCTATCTAAGGTGGACTGCGCCCCGTTCCAGGAACCAGAAATGGGTATCTAAGGTGGTTTGCATCCTATTCCATCTATGAGCCCTGTTTCGGCACCCTGAACAGGTGTCTAAGGTGGTCTGCGCCCTATTCCAGTACCCTGAACGGCTCTCTAAGGTTGCCTGGGTGTCCTACACACCATTCCGGCAAATGAAACAGCAATCTAATGTGGTCTGCATTCTGTTCCGGCACCCGGACCGGTTGTCTAAGATGGTTTGAGCCCTGTTCCGGCACCCGGAACAGGTATCTAAGGTGGTCTGCGCCCTTTTCCGGCACCCGGAACAGGTATATAAGGTTGTCTGGGTGTCCTGCACACCATTCCGACACCTGAAACCGCTATCTAAGATGGTCTGCATCCTGTTCCGGCACCCGGACCGGTTGTCTAAGATGGTTTGAGCCCTGTTCCGGCACCCGGAACAGGTATCTAAGGTGCTCTGCGCCCTATTCCGGCAACCGGAACAGCTATCTAAGGTTGTCTTGGTGTCCTGCACACCATTCCGGCACATGAAACAGCTATCTAAGGTGGAATGCATCCTGTTCCGGCACACGGAATGGTTGTATAACCTGGTCTGCGTCCTGTTTCGGCACCCGGAACAGGGTTCTAAGGTGGTCTGCGCCCAATTCCGGCACCCTGAACAGTTATCTAAGGTTGTCTGGGTGTCCTGCACATCATTCCGGCACCTGAAACCGCTATCTAAGATGGTCTGCATCCTGTTCCGGCACCCGGACCGGTTGTCAAAGATGGTTTGAGCCCTGTTACGGCACCCGGAACAGGTATCTAAGGTGTTCTGCGCCCTATTCCGGCAACCGGAACAGCTATCTAAGGTTGTCTTGGTGTCCTGCACACCATTCCGGCACATGAAACAGCTATCTAAGGTGGTATGCATCCTGTTCCGGCACCCGGAATGGTTGTATAACCTGGTCTGCGTCCTGTTTCGGCACCCGGAACAGGGTTCTAAGGTGGTCTGCGCCCTATTCCGGCACCCTAAACAGTTATCTAAGGTTGTCTGGGTGTCCTGCACACCATTCCGGCACCTGAAACTGCTATCTAAGATGGTCTGCCTCTTGTTCCGGCACCTGGACCGGTTGTCTAAGATGGTTTGAGCCCTGTTCCGGCACCCGGAACAGGTATCTAAGGTGGTCTGCGCCCTTTTCCGGCACCCGAAACAGGTATCTAAGGTTGTCTGGGTGTCCTGCACACCATTCCGGCACCTGAAACCGCTATGTAAGATGGTCTGCATCCTGTTCCGGCACCCGGACCGGTTGTCTAAGATGGTTTGAGCCCTGTTCCGGCACCCGGAACAGGTATCTAAGGTGTTCTGCGGCCTATTCCGGCACCCTGAACAGCTATCTAAGTTGTCTGGGTGTTCTGTACACCATTCCGGCACCTGAAACCGCTATCTAAGATGGTCTGCATCCTGTTCCGGCACCCGGAACAGGTATCTAAGGTGGTCTGCGCCCTATTCCGGCACCTTGAACAGCTATCTAAGTTTGTCTGGGTGTCTCGCACACCATTCCGGTACCTGAAACCGCTATCTAAGGTGGTCTGCCTCCTGTTCCGGCATCCGGACCGGTTGTCTAAGATGGTTTGAGCCCTGTTCCGGCACCCGGAACAGGTATCTAAGGTGGTCTGCGCCCTTTTCTGGCACCCGGAACAGGTATCTAAGGTTGTCTGGGTGTCCTGCACACCATTCCGGCACCTGAAACCGCTATGTAAGATGGTCTGCATCCTGTTCCGGCACCCGGACCGGTTGTCTAAGATGGTTTGAGCCCTGTTCCGGCACCCGGAACAGGTATCTAAGGTGGTCTGCGCCCTTTTCCGGCACCCGGAACAGGTATCTAAGGTTGTCTGGTTGTCCTGCACACCATTCCGGCACCTGAAACCGCTATGTAAGATGGTCTGCATCCTGTTCCGGCACCCGGACCGGTTGTCTAAGATGGTTTGAGCCCTGTTCCGGCACCCGGAACTGGTATCTAAGGTGTTCTGCGCCCTATTCCGGCACCTTGAACAGCTATCTAAGTTTGTCTGGATGTCTCGCACACCATTCCGGCACCTGAAACCGCTATCTAAGATGGTCTGCATCCTGTTCCGGCACCCGGACCGGTTGTCTAAGATGGTTTGAGCCCTGTTCCGGCACCCGGAACAGGTATCTAAGGTGGTCTGCGCCCTATTCCGGCACCTTGAACAGCTATCTAAGTTTGTCTGGGTGTCTCGCACACCATTCCGGTACCTGAAACAGCTATCTAAGGTGGTCTGCCTCCTGTTCCGGCATCCGGACCGGTTGTCTAAGATGGTTTGAGCCCTGTTCCGGCACCCGGAACAGGTATCTAAGGTGGTCTGCGCCCTTTTCCGGCACCCGGAACAGGTACAGATGTAGCCACCTTTATCTTGAGTGGCCGCGGCGGTTGTCCCGTTCGACCATACGCAGCGTACTGTGGCGTAGCGAGGCGCGCCTAGCCACAGAGAGGCTATCTAATCGCACGGAGACAGACATTTGACGTTTGGCGTTACCTTTACGTGTAATACCTGCGATCAGCCACCAGATGTCGCTTTTTACAATCACCACTGCGCATGCGTGTGGTCTCCCGTAAAATACAATACTGACATACATAATAAGGACTACTTTACTAAGGCGTCTCATTACGCTGCATACAGCAAATACTGTACTCATTACGCTGCATTATTTAATACAGTACTGTACAGTATATACAGTACGACACCGACGCAAATACAGTAGTACAGCATACAGTATATGATCCATCTACAATACTTTATGAATACTGTATGTGAGCGTGCAAGTCCCGCAGACAAAACACAGTACTGTAAAACCAGTAGTGTACACTGTCGCAAATGGATGTGTGTTACAAGTTCACTATTGCCTCTCAAGATTAGGAATTTTCTACAGTGTTATCGTCCTAATCCCGTAGCCATTACAGCATAATCAAAACCAACGGATTTATACATTTGTCTGCGGCGAAGTGGTGAAGTGTTTCGCTTCCTATACTCAGAGTCCAGGGTTCGATTCCTTAAGTACTGTACGAATGCATGTTACTGTAGTTTTTTTCAGACACTTTATTATTTTTTTTATTCACATACTGCAAACCAGGGCATACAGTAGCTGCATGAGCGGTTCTATGCGATCGAGTCCGGTGTACCATAATCTGCAGGTTCTATGCAGGTTAAGGTACTATGCTCCGTACACAGTACACATACAATTCTGTAGCTGGGCAGACTGAATAGAAATGGCTACCACCTATGACTCCTTGCCCCACAGAGGCCCTAGGCTACGGAGCAAGTAATAGTCCAGATTGTACAGACTATGGGGCAATGCTGAATGAGCGTCACAATCCCCTAGCTAAAATACACAGTATGCATATTATGGTACACCGGACTCGATGACATACTGTAGCACACTGGCAAAATGGCCGCCGCCCCTGAACCCTTGTGCAGGTTATGGGGCTATGCTGAAGGAGCGTCACAATCCCCTAGCCAAAATACACAGGGGAGGGATAAGCTACTGTAGGATTGCATACAGTATTACGGTACACCGGACTCAATCGCATAGCACACTGTCAAAACGACCACTACCCATGAACCCCCACCTCCTGAACCCCCACCTCGTGGCAGGCAGCAGTTGGGTATGGAATGAGAAATGGCATAAGCTGTGCAGGCTACGGGGCGATGCTGAAGGAGCGTCACAATCCCCTAGCCAAAATACACAGAGATACTGTAAGCGAGGTCTATGCACATTACAGTACTGTACAGTACGTTACACCGGGCTCGGTCGCATAGCAAACTGACAAAACACAAGTTTTACAGTACATACAGTAAAGCAGGCCAAAGCTGCAGGAGAGTTTCTACTGTAAAGGTTCTATGCACCGTACGGTAATGTACACATACCTGTACAATTCTATAGCAGGGCAGACTCAATTGAAATGGCTACCGCCTGTGACTCCTACAGTAGCTCCTAGGAGGCACTCAGCTATGGAGCAAATAACAGCACAGATTTTGCAGGCTACGGGGCAATGCTGAAGGAGCGTCACAATCCCCTAGCTACAATACACAGGGGTGATAGAGATAATCGAGTGGCTGGAGGGGGGTCCCCTTGATTTAAGGGGCCCCCACTCCTCCAGGGTACTCCGGCCAGGTGTGACTAGTTGGGTATTTAATTCCATGGCCGCAGGGACCTGTATAAAAGTCTCCCCCGGCTGTGCATTATCTGTCCAGCTAGTGGAGCCCAGTGCTGATTCAAAAAATATGGGGAACCCCTACGCTTTTTTTGTCCCCCTTATTTTTTGCACCAGGACCAGGCGCAGAGCCCGGTGCTGGTTCTAAAAAGATGGGGGATCCCGTGTCCATTTTTTCCGTATTCCTTCCGGAATTCGACTGCAATTGCATATACAGTACTGTACCCCTTAATGTCACTGCTTACAGTATACAGTATTTAGACATGAGCTTGTGTACAGTATCTGTCATGAGGTGCTTTTTTCACTGACACTATAACTTTTTTCTATTGTGATATACTGTACTGTACAGAGGCGGCAAACTAGCCAAACGGGAATAATCAGCTTCTGCAGAATAAAATGAGATGCTACAGTACATGCCTATATTCTGTGAGTGACTGCGGCTCTATGAAATTAAATCAGAAAATTTAAATATGAAATGCATTACTAATGTGTGGCATTACTGTACTGTATGTGTATAAGGTGTACTACAATATTTTCTGGTGTAACATAAGGAAAGGGCACTACTGCATGGTCTAATGCAGTGGTTCTCAAACTTAGTCCTCAGGACCCCACACAGTGCATGTTTTGCAGGTAAACCAGCAAGTGCACAGATGTATTCATTACTAACTGACACATTTTAGAAGGTCCATACAGTAGGTGGAGCTAATTTTTTCACTTGTGATTCTGTGAGACCTGCAAAACCTGCACTGTGTGGGGTCCTGAGGACTGAGTTTGAGAACCTGTGGTCTAATGTAAATAAAGATGAATGTGGTGGGGTGTAATGTGAATAAGGGGCATTACTGTTAGGAGTAATGTGGTACTATGATATGATGTCATGAGAATAAGAGACACCACTGCATGATATAATGTGAATAAAGTTGCAGTACTGTGTTGTGTCATTTCATCTTCGGGTATTATTGTGTTACCATGCCCCTTCCCAGCAAGAACATACTGTACACTGTTTTGGGCTGGCACTAAATGTGCACATTGTTCTTATTTAGATTATAGGGGGTAGGAGCGCCAAAATGGGTGATGGTGCTGGGAAAGGGGTGCAGGGTTAGAGGCGGAACTACGTAGCATCTGTGCAAGAGGGCATCAGCCAAAATCTAGCCTAGGGCATCATGTTGGTCAGGTTTGGCTCTGATAATACTGTATACTGTACTCTTACTGTACTTTGCATTCAATACAGATACTGTTTGCACACAGGTTTTACATGAATCATTGGCAATGCTGCAGGAGTGTCTCATTAGGCAATCTAAAATATACCACGACTATGGGTGGGGATACAGTAGGGAAGTTCTGTCACCATAAGCTGTCTGCTGTGTATAGCATATTTCCATCTGAGATGCATTTGTGTGTTTGTAATAAGAAAAAAACATTTTACTGTACATTTAGTGGATACAGTATTTCTCCCCCATAATGACGTATCATACTGTACAGGTACCCTCATGTACTGTACCGTACCATACTGTAAAATTGAATATTTATTGGAAAAACATCAATATTAATGTAAAAATAAAGTATTACAACATCCGATTCCATGTACTGCACTGATCAAAATGTACAGTACTCTTATTCAGGACTTATAAAACTGAAAATAACTGTTCATACAGTACACATCAATAACATTACTACTGTATAATATTCTACATTAGTTTATGCAATAATCAGACAAAGGCAATTTTATCATTTTTTTTAATAATGCACCAATTTAAAATTTTAAACAGAAAATACAGAACTACATATTTGTGGCTTGACCATTTCTTTCAACTACAACAGGTAATACTTTATACAGGTGATTTATATAATTATTACAATGTTCAGGTGTGAGTACTTCTAGCCAAAATTTCTTTATCCCATCCACCAGTTGCTGTTTTGTTGTTGGCTTTGCAACACTCCTAACGTACCTCTTCAATTGAGCCCACACTAATTCGATTGGGTTCATGTCTGGTGATCTACAGTAATTAAAAAAAAAAAAAAAGCGTATAGAAAAAATTAATTACAGTACATTACAGTAAATAGAGAAAATTAAACATACAATATTGTACTGTTTATTAAACAAAATTTTTTTTTACAGTACTAGAGTGCTATCCAAAATTTTACTTGTACACTGTTGAAAGAATACTCACTCTGGTGGTGTGCGTTCCCAATTCATACCTTTCTCTTCCATAAATTTGGCTGAGGCGGAGTGTTTAGGATCATTGTCTTGGAATATCCTATGGTGAGTTGGGTAATATTTATTCACAAATGGCACCATACATTTCTCTACTATTGTTTCTTGGAAATATTTCTTATCCATGATTCCTACAGAAATCAAAAAATGTTGTTCATTAATAAGCAACTCCTTTTATTGTGCAGTTACACGTACTCTACAGTACAACATGTATTTTTACAGAACACAGGCACAGAATAAAGTATAGTACTGTACTGTACCTTCGAAAAATAATAGGGGACCAGCTCCTAATCGTGATATGCCTCCCCATACATGGATTTTCAATGGATGCTTTGGGCGTGGTTTTAAAGAGATATGGTTACGTTTCCTGAATGACATTCTGGAGAACCGCTCAAGGGCAACAGACGATTCATCTGTGAAAATGACATCATCAAATGTTTCACCACTCTCAATCCATCGCCGTGCCTGTTCCACTCTCTTTTCTTTATTCACATCTCTTATCATTGGAGATATCCTGTGAAGAGCCAAAAATAATGAAATCAGATACAGTTATGAAATTACAGATTTACAGATTACTGTATATACAGTAGACTGTATGTGCAGTATACTGTATTATATACCTACTGTATACATTAAACTGTACATACAGTACATTAAGTTACATACAGAGTAATATATATATACATACTGTACATACACACAAACACACACACACAGTATACAGTATGTAATCATCACAATAAGCCGGCAATGCTTCATTGCTGTCTCTGAGTGCCTATACAGTAGGTATCTCTTTTGGGATAGAATACTGTATATACAGTATATACACACACACATACTGTATATAGTATAAAGTACACACTCTGTATAATGATTTATGGCATTATTATATCACGTATCAAGGGATTATTAACAGTGCATTTACTGTATGGTTTATACTGCTTTCAGTATTTTACCTTGTTGCGCCAAAGGTCCATCCCATTTTCCGTCGCATCCTTCTGATGCTGGTGGCCGATATGTCCAGGTCATACTTGGAATGGAGAATTCGTTTTATTTGCAGAGCAGTACGCTCATCATCCTCACGAGTTAGTTCCTCCACAATTTGTTGCACTCTCCTACAGTACAATACAGTATGAAAAATATGAATTCATGAACAGCACAATCACAGTTACAATTGATGAAGTTTTAATTTTATTTCAAAAAAATTGTTTATGGTATAAAGCAAGTCATTTAAACATTACAGTAGTGTACAGTACGTACCATGTGCATTTTGTAGGAAATACAAATCTGGGCGTTGTTCTCTCGAATGCATGATAGCGCACCGTTTCTAAAGTGACTATAATGCCACTTTCCTTGAGCCATGCATGGATCTCTTTGATGGTTTTATTTTCTTTTTTCATGTTGGCGATTATCTTGCTCATCGTTTTGTTGATAGTTACTGGCATGTTGTCCAACTATAATTCCTGTATGGAGAGAAAACATTTGTGAATACTGTAGTCTAAAATTTACACATCTGAAAATGCATAAGAGTTTTATGATAGAAGTTAATACTGTACATGTTTACTATCCAGTACCTGATGTTCAAATTTAAGTATTGTATACTGTACAGTACTGAAAATACAACTTCAGTGTTATGGACTGCAATTAGTTTCCTGTATGAAACAGATACAGTACAGTAAATAACCCTCCTTGGAAGTGCATGGGCCCTGTGAGACTTACAGTAGTGTACAGCATAAGGGTCGACTGACATGATGTACAAGCATTACATACAGTACATGTCAGTACTGTATGTAAATTCTTCAATTATTGCCTAACAACAATGCTGCTTACTGTATATTAAATACTGTAGGCCTAGAAATGTGCATCTCAATATAGTAGTTAAAAACACAGGGGCCTATGTGGATAAGCGAGTTCTATGCACACAAAAAATGGCCACCGACCGTGAACCCCCAGCACGTGGCAGCGCTCGGATATGTAGTGAGATACAGTATGGCATACATTTCACAGTTCAGGGGGCAATGCTGAAGGAGCGTCACAATCCCCTAGCTCAATTACATTGGGATAAGCGAGGTCTACTGTATGCACATTACGGTATACCGAGCTGGATCGCTTAGCAACCTGACAAAATGGCCGCCGACCGTGAACTCCCAGCACGTGGCAGCGCTCGGATATGTAGTGAGATACAATATGGCATACATTTCACAGTTCAGGGGGCAATGCTGAAGGAGCGTCACAATCCCCTAGCTCAATTACATTGGGATAAGCGAGGTCTACTGTATGCACATTACGGTATACCGAGCTGGATCGCTTAGCAACCTGACAAAATGGCCGCCGACCGTGAACTCCCAGCACGTGGCAGCGCTCGGATATGTAGTGAGATACAATATGGCATACATTTCACAGTTCAGGGGGCAATGCTGAAGGAGCGTCACAATCCCCTAGCTCAATTACATTGGGATAAGCGAGGTCTACTGTATGCACATTACGGTATACCGAGCTGGATCGCTTAGCAACCTGACAAAATGGCCGCCGACCGTGAACTCCCAGCACGTGGCAGCGCTCGGATATGTAGTGAGATACAATATGGCATACATTTCACAGTTCAGGGGGCAATGCTGAAGGAGCGTCACAATCCCCTAGCTCAATTACATTGGGATAAGCGAGGTCTATGCACATTACGGTATACCGAGCTGGATCGCTTAGCAACCTGACAACATGGCCGCCGACCGTGAACTCCCAGCACGTGGCAGCGCTCGGATATGTAGTGAGAGATGGTATACATTTTAAAATACACCGGGATAAGTTGTACAGGCCATGGAGCAATGCACAGGGACATTCATCAGGAAAATGACTTGGAAGCTCGACTATGATGAAACCAGATCATTACCTACCTCCTAGCTTCAGCACATCAGCTTCACACAGCTGAAGCTAAAAAATTGTGTCAATGTACAGTACCTGTATGACCTGTACATTTTCTGGGGCTGCATGCACTGTGCTGAATCCACTTGGAGCAGCTCGGTTACTCAAAGGGGAGTGCATGAACTTGGCTCACCACATTCCTGGTAATGTAAGGGCCTGTTACAAGTTGCCCCTTTTATTCCTGTTGATTTTTTGGGCGCTGCTGTATCTATCCAGTAGCAGCCGAGTCCATTGTGCTGTGTCCATCTGGGGCCTTGGGCTGCGTTTCCATCCAGGGGCTGCTGTTGTCAGTCCTCTATTCTGGTGTCCGTATGCGACAGTGTTAAAAAGCAAAAGACAAAAACGAAAAATAATTCAAAAAAGCAAAACCTAAAAATAAAGTACAAAAACCATTACCCCGCACCACCACCACAAAAAAATAAATTATAAAAATGTTAAAGTTGATATTGTTACTGTATTTGTGCTGTTACCTTTTGATTAAAGTACCGTACAGTATGTGTGATGTTGGCTTTATTACAATACAGTACAGTATGTGTGATGTTACATGTTCCAAATGATTTTGTCCGTAAATAAAGTGTTTCTTAAAATAAACATGACGTGGTTTCCAATGTTTGTATTCCCAACTTCCTGTACTGTATAAATTAGTACTACTGTATGATGGGAATTCAATTAAGAGTGGTATACTGTATGTAAAACAACTTGGTTAGGCATCTTGCATTTCATATTTTAATAAAAACCACAGGAAACTTCTATTTTTAAAAGTTTATTGAAGAAAAAAAAGGTGTTTTTTTTTAAATAAAGTTTGAAAGTTAATTAAAACAAAAAAGTAGTTTGTTCTTCGTTACATTCTTTTCTTGTGTATATAGATATCTGTGGGGAAAAAAAAAAAAAAAAGTATTAAAGTAAAGACACTCATGTTCATTTGTTTTCCAAGAAAATTTGTGGAACCACACAGCCCAGCAATAAGTCATGCTGGGCTGTGTGGTTCCACAAAAGGCATGCGGTACAAAGTGAAATAGTGGTGTCAGTGGTCAGCACTTTGACACGCTAACATTTGTGGAACCACACAGCAATGGCTGACACACACAAAATGCCTGACACACACAAAATGCCTGACACACACAAAATGCCTGACACACACAAAATGCCTGACACACACAAAATGCCTGACACACACATGCTGGAGTGAAAACACATGTTTGCCAAACAGTCGACAGCACATGTCGGCCAGATGGCCGACCAAACTTGCTCCAAATCACCCCAAACTGGCCAGAAAGCACCCCAGCACACTCAGGAGGTACTGTACACCACAGCTAAATTAGGAGAGAATTTCATTACAAACAGCCAGATCTTGCAGATTATCTGCCAGATAATTGTATGGTGTACAGTATGCCTATCTTATACAGTAGAAAAAGATACTATACAATGGAGTACAAGAACAAAAATTTTTATTAAATAAAATTAAATTAATCGCAATAACAAATTAAAAAAGTGGTCCACTAGGAGGTGGACCACCACCCGCAGGAGCTGGATGGCACGCTGCAACTGTTCTGTGGGAAAAAAAGGACAGTATTACAAAACAAATACTGAATACTTTACAGTGTAGTAATGGCAATACAGTACTTTACTCTATATTAGACAATATTGTTATTTACTGTACAATGTACAGTACTGTATTGTCAGTACAGTAAATCAAACACTACTGTACGCTGTCGAGGTAATTTAAACATTGCTTTAGTTTACCTCTTGTATAAGTGGGCTGCTGCCTGCCCGCTTCTGGGCCAGCCCACCTATCTTGCCCCTGTCTGGGGCCCCCATAAATAATTGGCACTATATTGGAGAAAAAAAAACATTTAGTCACATTCAAATAGTAAACAATTATTACTGTATACTGTAGGTACAGTATTATACTGTATTGCTGGTATTCAAAATATAAAGTACTGTACAAGAGTTTAGCTTCAATAGGTCATAAACAAATTGTCAAAGGAATTAAACACCACAGTACAAATACTGTAGACATTTACTGTATGTATTAGCAGTCATGACATTTCATGACCGCTTCAGAAAAAAGAGGGTTACAGTACTGTAGGTGGTGTTGTAGGGAGTACTATCCATAATAGTGGACTGTACTCAGAGCCAGCCATAAATAATATGATTCCCTAGTCAAGTTTTTGGATGCTGCCCCCTTGCACAGATGCTATTTCCGCCTCTGAGCCTGTACCCCTTTCCCAGCACCATCACCCCTCAACCATAGCAGTCCTCATTTTGGTGCTCCTCCAACTTACTGTACTGTATGTTTAAAATAGCAACAGTGTGCACATTCGGTGTGCATCCCAAAACGGTGCATGTTCTTGCTGGGAAGGGGCAAGGCCACACAGTAATTCCCCAATCTGAAATGACGCCACACAGTACTGCAACTTTATTCACAACATATCATGCAATAGTGTCTCTTTTTCTCGTTACATCATATGATAGTACCACATTACTCCTCAAAGTATTCCCACTTATTCACATTGCATCACATCATATTGCTCTTTGTTCACATTAGACCACACAGTAGTGCCCTTGCTACAGTATATGTTACACAACAAAGTACTGTATACACATAATGCTGCACATTAGTAATGCATTTTGTATGCACAGAATATACTGTAGGCATGCTGCATATCATATTAATCAGCAGAAGCTGCTTGTGCCCCTGGGCATTTGGCAAGTATGCCTATGCCTAGGGCAGGCTCAGACTGGAGATCAGTACGTAATCCCGCTGGACGGGATCCCGGCAGTCAAAATACAGACGCCGGAATCCCGACCACACAATCCCGACATGGGCGGCGAGCGGAAAGCAGCCCCTTGCATGCTTGCTTCGCTCGCCACGCGGTGGGCACGGTGCCTCGCTACGCTCTACACACTATTATATCAGTAGTCAGGAAACGCAGCATGCATTTGTGGAGTGAAGAGGGTGAAAAAGGAGAGAAAGTACAGTTTGTACTGTAAGGTTATGTCAGAGGGTGTGAAGATGATCAGCTCAGTGTTATACATGTTACAGTAAGTTAGAATACAGTACAGTGCATTATGTATTTCTATTTTATTACCAGGTGTCTCCTCCACTGGTTGGCGACGGACTGTAAAAAGATAAAATACAGTACAGTTAGTCATATCAGTTTGACTTAAAATAATGTTGGAGAAAAAAAAATACTGTAATTACAGTACCAACTATTGCTACTGTACAGTATATTTACCAAAAATGTATTCTGGCTCGTCGTCTGTGGGTAAAAGAGAAGAATATTATAAGATACAGTATACAGTAAAAAGTATAGTAATAGTACACTAGTGTCCAGGCCCAGTGTCAGGTGGGTAAAAAAAGGTATGCTTGTGACAGGCATGGTGATTCCAAGGGACCCCACCGAGACCATCAGAAAATTTGTGAGTGACCCGTATGCCGGTGATTATGACTAGAATAAGGTAGCAACTCTTTTTTCTTTTGAATTATGTATACTGTACAGTACTGTATGTGCATATTGTACAGTACACTTAAAATATTTAGCAGTTACTGTAGTGGTAATTTTTGGGATGACAGTATTAGCATACTGTAAGCATCCAACTGAGGCCCCCAAACAGATGCCGCCACTAGGTACAGTACGTGCCTCTCGTGCCTAATGGGAAATTCATCACTGACAGTATCTAGAGAGATGAATGGAGAGACAGTGACAAGGGGTGAGAGAGAGAGAGAGAGAGAGAGAAATTGAGTAAGATGGGTGTTTTTTTTAGAACAGGATGTTGTCCATACAGTAGCAACCAATCAAATATTACCTACTGTACTGTATTATCGTCTGTAAGTGTAACTAGATACTGTAAATGTTAATGTGGGATGTGATCGGTTGCTACTGTATGGGCAATATCACCAGTTCAAACAAAAACAATTTTCATCCGATTTCTACGCATTTGCCAGAAAAATCTGATGAAAAGTGCTACTCTGATGGCATCAGATCAATGTCAGTAATAATTCTTACCACTAAATGCAGCAGCATCATCATCATCCTCCTCCTCCTCCATGGCCTGTTCCAGTGTAGGGCCTGTGAAAAAAAACATTAATGTGAAAAAAAAAAAGGTTCATTCCAGGAAATACACATACCCTCCAACATGACCCGCCCCACTAGGTACAAAATGCTCTGGTTCTGGACTTCCCTCTTAATTTATTATTGCCATCACCTGTGAAGAAACAGCTTTCTTATCATATAACTAGTTCAACACAGGTGATGGAAATCATAAATTAAGAGGGAAGTCTAGAAACAGAGCAGTGCGGCGGGTCATGTTGGAGGGTCTGCATACAGAAACATAGAATTTGATGACAAATACTGTAAGAACCACTTTGCCCATCTAATCTGCCTCTTTTTTTTAACCTTTTTTTTTACATCAAACCTTATAACAATTTTCCCCAAACATCACATGATGCAAAGATAAATAAATAAAAAAAGAGAGTAGATTTCGCACACAGAGACGAGAATGTCGAGGCCAGAATCAGGGGGTAGTGGAGGAGGGTTAGGATACCGTACCTCACCCTGTTGGGATTGCTGCAATCAGGATGCCACTGTCGGTCACCTGACCGCTAGAATCCTGACTGCTGGTCACGCAAACCCAACCCATTGGTTTAACACAATGTACAGTACAGTACAATACTGCAGTTTACTTACCAAGTTGGGGAGAGGGTTGTTGGGGAGAGGGTTTTTCATCCTCATCCTCACTGTCAATAATTACTGAGTTGAAAATAAAAAAATATTATAAACAAAATACAGTAGAGTACAGTTACTACAAAATTGCACAGTAGTACAGTGCTACAGGAGGCAGAGATATATTCATAATACAGTAGGAGCAGAATGACTGTCCAGCGGTAGGGGACATACAGTACTGTATTTAAAAGACCTGCTGTCTGGATCCCGGCATTCAGAATGCAGAGTGTGGATTCAGAGTATGATTGGAGGGTTAGGCTAGTGGAGGGTGGGTCGGATGCACAATTTTGGGCACCATAATACAAAATGGATATCGTGGAACTACAAAAGGTTTAGAGGCGGGCGACCAAAGTGATGAAGTGGATTGAGAAGATGGAATACAAGGAAAGGCAGGCTAGGCATGTTTACATTGGAAAAGAGGAGATTAAGAGGGGACATGATTAACCTTTACAAATATACTGTATACAGTAAGGGGACAATACACAGGAACGGTTTTTGATAAGATGGACACAGAGGACACGTGCACAGTAACTCTTGTTGAAGTAGAGGCGATTTCGCACAGAGGCGAAAAGGGGTCTTCACAGTGAGGGAAATACTGTACAGTACATGTTTGGAATTCCCTGCCTGAAAAGTAATAAAAGTGGACTTGGTCAATACTTTTAAGAATGGGCTTGAGAAAATCCTACTGTACTTACTATAATCTGGCTCCTCTTCCCCCGAATCAATGGGAATGAGCTCCTCCTCTGTATCAATTACGAGGCGGTCTGTGTGTAAAAGATGACAAGTATTGTAAAATACAAAAATTACAGTAATACTGTAGGAAACTAGTGTGTCTGTAACAAAAAGTAATTATTACCACTTCCGGAGCTCTCGGATGCAGCAGCAGGTGGTGGTGGTGGTGGTGTTGGTACTGTGGGAAAAAAAATAACAGTACTGTAAGTGAAGCTGTCAATTTGAAACATGTACTGTACAGTATCCAGGACACATGTACAGTAGTGTAACAACGATGACAGTAGCACCAGAATTCTCGTTACACAATACCTGGCAGCGCAGCAGGTGGTGGTGGTGGTGGTGGTGGTGGTGGTACTGTGGGAAAAAAAATAACAGTACTGTAAGTGAAGCTGTCAATTGGAAACATGTACTGTACAGTATCCAGGACACATGTACAGTAGTGTAACAACGATGACAGTAGCACCAGAATTCTCGTTACACAATACCTGGCAGCGCAGCAGGTGGTGGTGGTGGTGGTGGTGGTACTGTGGGAAAAAAAATAACAGTACTGTAAGTGAAGCTGTCAATTGGAAACATGTACTGTACAGTATCCAGGACACATGTACAGTAGTGTAACAACGATGACAGTAGCACCAGAATTCTCGTTACACAATACCTGGCAGCGCAGCAGGTGGTGGTGGTGGTGGTGGTGGTACTGTGGGAAAAAAAATAACAGTACTGTAAGTGAAGCTGTCAATTGGAAACATGTACTGTACAGTATCCAGGACACATGTACAGTAGTGTAACAACGATGACAGTAGCACCAGAATTCTCGTTACACAATACCTGGCAGCGCAGCAGGTGGTGGTGGTGGTGGTGGTGGTACTGTGGGAAAAAAAATAACAGTACTGTAAGTGAAGCTGTCAATTGGAAACATGTACTGCACAGTATCCAGGACACATGTACAGTAGTGTAACAACGATGACAGTAGCACCAGAATTCTCGTTACACAATACCTGGCAGCGCAGCAGGTGGTGGTGGTGGTGGTGGTGGTACTGTGGGAAAAAAAATAACAGTACTGTAAGTGAAGCGGTCAATTGGAAACATGTACTGCACAGTATCCAGGACACATGTACAGTAGTGTAACAACGATGACAGTAGCACCAGAATTCTCGTTACACAATACCTGGCAGCGCAGCAGGTGGTGGTGGTGGTGGTACTGTGGGAAAAAAAATAACAGTACTGTAAGTGAAGCTGTCAATTTGAAACATGTACTGCACAGTATCCAAGACACATGTACAGTAGTGTAACAACGATGACAGTAGCACCAGAATTCTCGTTACACAATACCTGGCAGCGCAGCAGGTGGTGGTGGTGGTGGTACTGTGGGAAAAAAAATAACAGTACTGTAAGTGAAGCTGTCAATTTGAAACATGTACTGCACAGTATCCAAGACACATGTACAGTAGTGTAACAACGATGACAGTAGCACCAGAATTCTCGTTACACAATACCTGGCAGCGCAGCAGGTGGTGGTGGTGGTGGTACTGTGGGAAAAAAAATAACAGTACTGTAAGTGAAGCTGTCAATTTGAAACATGTACTGCACAGTATCCAAGACACATGTACAGTAGTGTAACAACGATGACAGTAGCACCAGAATTCTCGTTACACAATACCTGGCAGCGCAGCAGGTGGTGGTGGTGGTGGTACTGTGGGAAAAAAAATAACAGTACTGTAAGTGAAGCTGTCAATTTGAAACATGTACTGCACAGTATCCAGGACCAAAAAGGGGTCCGGCCAATAAACAATCTGCATCAGAGAAGCAAGATACAGTATGCTTAAAGTATACAGTACTACGGTATATACTACAGTAGATCGCCAACAAACGTAAATTAACAAACAACTATCACTGGAATTTACCATCCTCATCCCGTAGCGAAGCACGGGTATTCAGCTATCTACAATGTTATTTATACTTTGTGTTTAATATTTACATTTAGTTTTGTAAACAGACATTCTTAACATTAACGGATTGCAGCGAGTTATCTGTGATGGTCAGGACAGGGGGTTGGGACTATAGAAATCACTATGTACTGTACACTACTGTATTTGACAATACTTACCAGCTTGGCGGCGCCTGTCCCGCCTCCTGTGACGTCGTGCTACCAGCCCTGTAAAAATATATATACAGTATAATGGCAGCATACTGTACAGCCAATGAAATTCAACATTGACAGCATCTTTATGACATCACAATAAATGGAATTGTTCATTCTAGTACCCTGCACCTAATCACTCAGGAGGGCATAGTGTACTGTACTGTCTTCAAAACTTAAGGGGCACATTTCTAAATGTGACATACTGTACAGTACACTTACAGTATCGCTACAGTACAGTAGGTCCAGGGTATTAGACAGAACACTACCTTTATAGACATTGTAACACACATAAGCATTGCCCTTATAAACATTATGACACACATCAGCATGCAGCCCTCCCACCCTTAACCATCTCAGTACTGTTCATTACATTACAAATTGATTTCATGACAGATGATGCAGTACTCACCTGAATTCATCTTATTCACGTCATGTCACAGTAGTGCAGTTTATTCACGTCACAGTACTGTCCTTGATTCACGTTGTGTCACACAGTAGAGCACCGTATTCACGTCACAGTACTGTCCTTGATTCACGTTGTGTCACACAGTAGAGCACCTTATTCACGTCACAGTACTGTCCTTGATTCACGTTGTGTCACACAGTAGAGCACCGTATTCACGTCACAGTACTGTCCTTGATTCACGTTGTGTCACACAGTAGAGCACCTTATTCACGTTACTGTACGTCACAGTAGTGCAGTAGTATATCCACATTACGTCACAAAGTAGAGATCTGCCAGTCATGAACCTTATGCAAGAGTAATGCACGTCAGAACACATTAGGCCACTGTAACATCCCTTAGAATAATTTCTGCCAAAGTAACATCCCTTAGAACACTGTACTATCTGAAACACAAATTTCGGCACACTGCAATTAAACCACACAATGCACTGCACGACTGCGTGATATGACAAACTGCACATTTCCCTGCAAAATATGATACAATGTACACTACACAAAAAACTGCAATTACCACATGTGTATACAGTACACTGCACGACAGTGCTGGCCCTAGCCAGGTACAGATACAGCCGCAGTCACGCAAAATATAGGCATGCCGCATATCATTTTAATCAGCAGAAGCTGCTGGTGCCCCTAAGCATAGCAAATGCCCTAGGCATTTGCCTACTGTAGTTTGCCTATGCCTAAGGCCGGCTCTGCTGCACGATGTGATTCACTATGTATTACACTCACTGCACAATACCATATTCTGAATGTACACTGCATGACACGCTGCAATTACGCAGCACGATACACTGTGATACATTGCATATACTGTACACTGCATGATACTGTACACTGCACAATCGTAGACCACCTGGATTGTAAAGAACTACTGTATATACACAAGTTTAAAAAAATAACAATTGTTTTTGTAAAACGCATGTCGATCTTTTTCCATGTCAACTTAACGACCATGTCAACCTACAGTAACTGGTGTCAACCAATTTCAAAAGCCGCACCATCTAGGTCGACGCAAAAAAACAAATTGACCTTTTGACCCGGGTTAACGTTTGGTCCTTGTTTAACCATTTGTTTACCACAAATACTGTACAGTGCTGTATAGACCGGATACCTGCTGCTACAGCAGCCCCTGCTATAATGTACTGTACCTGTAACTACAGTAACTTAAAGTACAGTAATCTACAGTAATGTACTGTACTTACAATCCCTTATGGCCTGCAGGCGTCGTGGGGTCCGCCTCACGAGGTCACTCCACCTCCTCTGGAGAGACCTCACCGTTCTCCTCCGGTTGTAGGTCCGGAGGATATCCCTGCTGGCCCTCCTATATGCCCTTACTTTCTCCTCGTTGCTGGCGAGAGTTCTGTCCCGCCAGCGAACGAGGAGACGCAGCTCACCCATAGCATAGGGACGGTCACGTACAGGTACTACAGGTACAGCTGCCATGATTATGCTCAATGAGCGATCCAGACGTCGTGCGTCTCAGACGTCGTGCGTCTCAGACGTCGTGCGTCTCAGGCGTCGTGCGTTCCAGGCATTCAACGTACAGTACTGTAGTTACTGTACTTTGTGACAGTTTCCCTTAGTTTTACATATGCCCTTTCTTTGACCACAGTATTTTCCACTGTCTTGCCCTACGCCCTTCCCTCCTGGGAGCCTTCACAGGTCTTATGCTATACACAAATACCGAAGATGCACAGTCCGTCAGAATACACTCATTTCATTCACGCTGTTTGGGTGCATTTAGCGTAAAGAATCGCTCCTGCAGATGTACTTTGATTTATGTGAAACCTGTGTGCATCCTTCCATTGACTGTCTTACAATGGAAATAAAATAATACAGTGCATTATTACAGAAAAAAAAAAAAGAAAGAAAGCACATCATGTCTCGAACCCTGGACCCCCAGTGAGGGAGGTGGGAGCCTTCACCCCTAGCCCACGACGCCTCATGAGAGATTTCTAATTTCATGTGTGAAAGTACTGCAAACAGCGCCCGGCCCTCGCCCCATTGCTGTTGGTTTATGCCTTAGAGGACTCGGACGCTCGCATTTGTAAAGCACGGTGTTTTCCTCCGCCTCCTGCTAGCCTGTTGCCCTTCCCCCATGGGAGCCTGCACAGATCATGCAGTAGACAGGGAGGGAATGCAGGTCATGTGCAATACACAAACGCCCACTGTGGTACTATTTTGCTCACTTACAGTACCGTACTGTAGGTTGCATTTAGCGTAAAGAATCGCTCCTGCAGATGTACTTTGATTTATGTGAAACCTGTGTGCATCCTTCCATTGGATGTACAGTACTGTATTGGAGAGAAAAAAAAAAATGTTAAAGTGAATGTCACGGGAACACATTAAAAATAAGGTTGGCACTTCCTTCCCATTGGTGTTGGTTTACAGTATGCCGTAGTGTACTCGGACGCTCATGTAATTGCATTTCAAAGGCACAGTATTTTCCATCGTCTCCCCCCTACCCCCATCGCCCTTCCCCCTTGGGGGCCTGCACAGGTAGGAAATTCAGGTCCTGTGCAATGCACAAACGCTGAAGATCTACAGTACTGTTTTGCTTAGTTGGTAGCGCCAGAATACAGTACACTCATTTCATTCACGCTGTTTGGGTGCATTTAGCGTAAAGAATCGCTCCTGCAGATGTACTTTGATTTATGTGAAACCTGTGTGCATCCTTCCATTGACTGTCTTACAATGGAAATAAAATAATACAGTGCATTATTACAGAAAAAAAAAAAAAAAAAAAGAAAGAAAGCACATCATGTCTCGAACCCTGGACCCCCAGTGAGGGAGGTGGGAGCCTTCACCCCTAGCCCACGACGCCTCATGAGAGATTTCTAATTTCATGTGTGAAAGTACTGCAAACAGCGCCCGGCCCTCGCCCCATTGCTGTTGGTTTATGCCTTAGAGGACTCGGACGCTCGCATTTGTAAAGCACGGTGTTTTCCTCCGCCTCCTGCTAGCCTGTTGCCCTTCCCCCATGGGAGCCTGCACAGATCATGCAGTAGACAGGGAGGGAATGCAGGTCATGTGCAATACACAAACGCCCACTGTGGTACTATTTTGCTCACTTACAGTACCGTACTGTAGGTTGCATTTAGCGTAAAGAATCGCTCCTGCAGATGTACTTTGATTTATGTGAAACCTGTGTGCATCCTTCCATTGGATGTACAGTACTGTATTGGAGAGAAAAAAAAAAATGTTAAAGTGAATGTCACGGGAACACATTAAAAATAAGGTTGGCACTTCCTTCCCATTGGTGTTGGTTTACAGTATGCCGTAGTGTACTCGGACGCTCATGTAATTGCATTTCAAAGGCACAGTATTTTCCATCGTCTCCCCCCTACCCCCATCGCCCTTCCCCCCTGGGGGCCTGCACAGGGAGGAAATTCAGGTCCTGTGCAATGCACAAACGCTGAAGATCTACAGTACTGTTTTGCTTAGTTGGTAGCGCCAGAATACAGTACACTCATTTCATTCACGCTGTTTGGGTGCATTTAGCGTAAAGAATCGCTCCTGCAGATGTACTTTGATTTATGTGAAACCTGTGTGCATCCTTCCATTGACTGTCTTACAATGGAAATAAAATAATACAGTGCATTATTACAGAAAAAAAAAAAAAAAAAAAGAAAGAAAGCACATCATGTCTCGAACCCTGGACCCCCAGTGAGGGAGGTGGGAGCCTTCACCCCTAGCCCACGACGCCTCATGAGAGATTTCTAATTTCATGTGTGAAAGTACTGCAAACAGCGCCCGGCCCTCGCCCCATTGCTGTTGGTTTATGCCTTAGAGGACTCGGACGCTCGCATTTGTAAAGCACGGTGTTTTCCTCCGCCTCCTGCTAGCCTGTTGCCCTTCCCCCATGGGAGCCTGCACAGATCATGCAGTAGACAGGGAGGGAATGCAGGTCATGTGCAATACACAAACGCCCACTGTGGTACTATTTTGCTCACTTACAGTACCGTACTGTAGGTTGCATTTAGCGTAAAGAATCGCTCCTGCAGATGTACTTTGATTTATGTGAAACCTGTGTGCATCCTTCCATTGGATGTACAGTACTGTATTGGAGAGAAAAAAAAAAATGTTAAAGTGAATGTCACGGGAACACATTAAAAATAAGGTTGGCACTTCCTTCCCATTGGTGTTGGTTTACAGTATGCCGTAGTGTACTCGGACGCTCATGTAATTGCATTTCAAAGGCACAGTATTTTCCATCGTCTCCCCCCTACCCCCATCGCCCTTCCCCCCTGGGGGCCTGCACAGGGAGGAAATTCAGGTCCTGTGCAATGCACAAACGCTGAAGATCTACAGTACTGTTTTGCTTAGTTGGTAGCGCCAGAATACAGTACACTCATTTCATTCACGCTGTTTGGGTGCATTTAGCGTAAAGAATCGCTCCTGCAGATGTACTTTGATTTATGTGAAACCTGTGTGCATCCTTCCATTGACTGTCTTACAATGGAAATAAAATAATACAGTGCATTATTACAGAAAAAAAAAAAAAAAAAAAGAAAGAAAGCACATCATGTCTCGAACCCTGGACCCCCAGTGAGGGAGGTGGGAGCCTTCACCCCTAGCCCACGACGCCTCATGAGAGATTTCTAATTTCATGTGTGAAAGTACTGCAAACAGCGCCCAGCCCTCGCCCCATTGCTGTTGGTTTATGCCTTAGAGGACTCGGACGCTCGCATTTGTAAAGCACGGTGTTTTCCTCCGCCTCCTGCTAGTCCTCCATTCCCATTATGCATTAGCGAACTCAGACGCTCATACAGTATATTTTATATTTTAAAAAGCACGGTGTTTATACATTGTACTGTACATTATTCCTTTTACACAATTACTGTAGTTGCGTCTCCATACACATACAGTACTGTACTCCATACTTTTTCCACCGCTTCCCGTTACGCCTACAGTATTGCCAGAGCTGTAGATCAATCCGCCGCTATACTGTACGATCGAAAGTACTGGATTAGTGGAGCATTAGCCACACAGTGGTGGAGATGTGTAATGCATGATGAGTATCTAGATCGTCTCAACGCGCCTGCCTGTGATTAAACTCAGCTATCGCCTTAGCGTGGCTAAACGCCCGTCTCGGCGGAGAAACAGTCAAGATAAAGTTGGCTACATCTGTATCTAAGGTTGTCTGGGTGTCCTGCACACCATTCCGGCACCTGAAACCGCTATGTAAGATGGTCTGCATCCTGTTCCGGCACCCGGACCGGTTGTCTAAGATGGTTTGAGCCATGTTCCGGCACCCGGAACAGGTATCTAAGGTGGTCTGCGCCCTTTTCCGGCACCCGGAACAGGTATCTAAGGTTGTCTGGGTGTCCTGCACACCATTCCGGCACCTGAAACCGCTATGTAAGATGGTCTGCATCCTGTTCCGGCACCCGGACCGGTTGTCTAAGATGGTTTGAGCCCTGTTCCGGCACCCGGAACTGGTATCTAAGGTGTTCTGCGCCCTATTCCGGCACCTTGAACAGCTATCTAAGTTTGTCTGGATGTCTCGCACACCATTCCGGTACCTGAAACAGCTATCTAAGGTGGTCTGCCTCCTGTTCCGGCATCCGGACCGGTTGTCTAAGATGGTTTGAGCCCTGTTCCGGCACCCGGAACAGGTATCTAAGGTGGTCTGCGCCCTTTTCCGGCACCCGGAACAGGTATCTAAGGTTGTCTGGGTGTCCTGCACACCATTCCGGCACCTGAAACCGCTATGTAAGATGGTCTGCATCCTGTTCCGGCACCCGGACCGGTTGTCTAAGATGGTTTGAGCCCTGTTCCGGCACCCGGAACTGGTATCTAAGGTGTTCTGCGCCCTATTCCGGCACCCTGAACAGCTATCTAAGTTGTCTGGGTGTTCTGTACACCATTCCGGCACCTGAAACCGCTATGTAAGATGGTCTGCCTCCTGTTCCGGCACCCGGACCGGTTGTCTAAGATGGTTTGAGCCCTGTTCCGGCACCCGGAACTGGTATCTAAGGTGTTCTGCGCCCTATTTTGGCACCCTGAACAGCTATCTAAGGTTGTCTGGGTGTTCTGTACACCATTCCGGCACATGAAACCACTATCTAAGATGGTCTGCATCCTGTTCCGGCACCCGGACCGGTTGTCTAAGATGGTTTGAGCCCTGTTCCGGCACCCGGAACAGGTATCTAAGGTGTTCTGCGCCCTATTTCGGCACCCTGAACAGCTATCTAAGGTTTTCTGGGTGTTCTGTACACCATTCCGGCACATGAAACCGCTATCTAAGATGGTCTGCATCCTGTTCCGGCACCCGGACCGGTTGTCTAAGATGGTTTGAGCCCTGTTCCGGCACCCGGAACAGGTATCTAAGGTGGTCTGCGCCCTTTTCCGGCACCCGGTACAGGTATCTAAGGTTGTCTGGGTGTCCTGCACACCATTCCGGCACCTGAAACCGCTATGTAAGATGGTCTGCATCCTGTTCCGGCACCCGGACCGGTTGTCTAAGATGGTTTGAGCCCTGTTCCGGCACCCGGAACAGGTATCTAAGGTGTTCTGCGGCCTATTCCGGCACCCTGAACAGCTATCTAAGTTGTCTGGGTGTTCTGTACACCATTCCGGCACCTGAAACCGCTATGTAAGATGGTCTGCATCCTGTTCCGGCACCCGGACCGGTTGTCTAAGATGGTTTGAGCCCTGTTCCGGCACCCGGAACAGGTATCTAAGGTGGTCTGCGCCCTTTTCCGGCACCCGGAACAGGTATCTAAGGTTGTCTGGGTGTCCTGCACACCATTCCGGCACCTGAAACCGCTATGTAAGATGGTCTGCATCCTGTTCCGGCACCCGGACCGGTTGTCTAAGATGGTTTGAGCCCTGTTCCGGCACCCGGAACAGGTATCTAAGGTGTTCTGCGCCCTATTCCGGCACCCTGAACAGCTATCTAAGTTGTCTGGGTGTTCTGTACACCATTCCGGCACCTGAAACCGCTATGTAAGATGGTCTGCATCCTGTTCCGGCACCCGGACCGGTTGTCTAAGATGGTTTGAGCCCTGTTCCGGCACCCGGAACTGGTATCTAAGGTGTTCTGCGCCCTATTCCGGCACCCTGAACAGCTATCTAAGTTGTCTGGGTGTTCTGTACACCATTCCGGCACCTGAAACCGCTATGTAAGATGGTCTGCCTCCTGTTCCGGCACCCGGACCGGTTGTCTAAGATGGTTTGAGCCCTGTTCCGGCACCCGGAACTGGTATCTAAGGTGTTCTGCGCCCTATTTTGGCACCCTGAACAGCTATCTAAGGTTGTCTGGGTGTTCTGTACACCATTCCGGCACATGAAACCACTATCTAAGATGGTCTGCATCCTGTTCCGGCACCCGGACCGGTTGTCTAAGATGGTTTGAGCCCTGTTCCGGCACCCGGAACAGGTATCTAAGGTGTTCTGCGCCCTATTTCGGCACCCTGAACAGCTATCTAAGGTTTTCTGGGTGTTCTGTACACCATTCCGGCACATGAAACCGCTATCTAAGATGGTCTGCATCCTGTTCCGGCACCCGGACCGGTTGTCTAAGATGGTTTGAGCCCTGTTCCGGCACCCGGAACAGGTATCTAAGGTGGTCTGCGCCCTTTTCCGGCACCCGGTACAGGTATCTAAGGTTGTCTGGGTGTCCTGCACACCATTCCGGCACCTGAAACCGCTATGTAAGATGGTCTGCATCCTGTTCCGGCACCCGGACCGGTTGTCTAAGATGGTTTGAGCCCTGTTCCGGCACCCGGAACAGGTATCTAAGGTGTTCTGCGGCCTATTCCGGCACCCTGAACAGCTATCTAAGTTGTCTGGGTGTTCTGTACACCATTCCGGCACCTGAAACCGCTATGTAAGATGGTCTGCATCCTGTTCCGGCACCCGGACCGGTTGTCTAAGATGGTTTGAGCCCTGTTCCGGCACCCGGAACAGGTATCTAAGGTGGTCTGCGCCCTTTTCCGGCACCCGGAACAGGTATCTAAGGTTGTCTGGGTGTCCTGCACACCATTCCGGCACCTGAAACCGCTATGTAAGATGGTCTGCATCCTGTTCCGGCACCCGGACCGGTTGTCTAAGATGGTTTGAGCCCTGTTCCGGCACCCGGAACAGGTATCTAAGGTGTTCTGCGCCCTATTCCGGCACCCTGAACAGCTATCTAAGTTGTCTGGGTGTTCTGTACACCATTCCAGCACCTGAAACCGCTATCTAAGATGGTCTGCATCCTGTTCCGGCACCCGGACCGGTTGTCTAAGATGGTTTGAGCCCTGTTCCGGCACCCGGAACAGGTATCTAAGGTGGTCTGCGCCCTTTTCCGGCACCCGGAACAGGTATCTAAGGTTGTCTGGGTGTCCTGCACACCATTCCGGCACCTGAAACCGCTATGTAAGATGGTCTGCATCCTGTTCCGGCACCCGGACCGGTTGTCTAAGATGGTTTGAGCCCTGTTCCGGCACCCGGAACAGGTATCTAAGGTGTTCTGCGCCCTATTCCGGCACCCTGAACAGCTATCTAAGTTGTCTGGGTGTTCTGTACACCATTTCAGCACCTGAAACCGCTATCTAAGATGGTCTGCATCCTGTTCCGGCACCCGGACCGGTTGTCTAAGATGGTTTGAGCCCTGTTCCGGCACCCGGAACAGGTATCTAAGGTGTTCTGCGCCCTATTCCGGCACCATGAACAGCTATCTAAGGTTGTCTGGGTGTCCTGCACACCATTCCGGCACCTGAAACCGCTATCTAAGATGGTCTGCCTCCTGTTCCGGCATCCGGACCGGTTGTCTAAGATGGTTTGAGCCCTGTTCCGGCACCCGGAACTGGTATCTAAGGTGTTCTGCGCCCTATTCCGGCACCCTGAACAGCTATCTAAGTTGTCTGGGTGTTCTGTACACCATTCCGGCACCTGAAACAGCTATCTAAGGTGGTCTGCATCCTGTTCCGGCACCCGGAACGGTTGTCTAAGATGGTTTGAGCCCTGTTTCGGCACCCGGAACAGGTATCTAAGGTGGTCTGCGCCCTATTCCGGCACCTTGAACAGCTATCTAAGTTTGTCTGGGTGTCTCGCACACCATTCCGGTACCTGAAACAGCTATCTAAGGTGGTCTGCCTCCTGTTCCGGCATCCGGACCGGTTGTCTAAGATGGTTTGAGCCCTGTTCCGGCACCCGGAACAGGTATCTAAGGTGGTCTGCGCCCTTTTCCGGCACCCGGAACAGGTATCTAAGGTTGTCTGGGTGTCCTGCACACCATTCCGGCACCTGAAACCGCTATGTAAGATGGTCTGCATCCTGTTCCGGCACCCGGACCGGTTGTCTAAGATGGTTTGAGCCCTGTTCCGGCACCCGGAACTGGTATCTAAGGTGTTCTGCGCCCTATTCCGGCACCCTGAACAGCTATCTAAGGTTGTCTGGGTGTTCTGTACACCATTCCGGCACATGAAACCGCTATCTAAGATGGTCTGCATCCTGTTCCGGCACCCGGACCGGTTGTCTAAGATGGTTTGAGCCCTGTTCCGGCACCCGGAACTGGTATCTAAGGTGTTCTGCGCCCTATTCCGGCACCTTGAACAGCTATCTAAGTTTGTCTGGATGTCTCGCACACCATTCCGGTACCTGAAACAGCTATCTAAGGTGGTCTGCCTCCTGTTCCGGCATCCGGACCGGTTGTCTAAGATGGTTTGAGCCCTGTTCCGGCACCCGGAACAGGTATCTAAGGTGGTCTGCGCCCTTTTCCGGCACCCGGAACAGGTATCTAAGGTTGTCTGGGTGTCCTGCACACCATTCCGGCACCTGAAACCGCTATGTAAGATGGTCTGCATCCTGTTCCGGCACCCGGACCGGTTGTCTAAGATGGTTTGAGCCCTGTTCCGGCACCCGGAACTGGTATCTAAGGTGTTCTGCGCCCTATTCCGGCACCCTGAACAGCTATCTAAGTTGTCTGGGTGTTCTGTACACCATTCCGGCACCTGAAACAGCTATCTAAGGTGGTCTGCATCCTGTTCCGGCACCCGGAACGGTTGTCTATGATGGTTTGAGCCCTGTTTCGGCACCCGGAACAGGTATCTAAGGTGGTCTGCGCCCTATTCCGGCACCTTGAACAGCTATCTAAGTTTGTCTGGGTGTCTCGCACACCATTCCGGTACCTGAAACAGCTATCTAAGGTGGTCTGCCTCCTGTTCCGGCATCCGGACCGGTTGTCTAAGATGATTTGAGCCCTTTTCTGGCACCCGGAACAGGTATCTAAGGTGGTCTGCGCCCTTTTCCGGCACCCGGAACAGGTATCTAAGGTTGTCTGGGTGTCCTGCACACCATTCCGGCACCTGAAACCGCTATGTAAGATGGTCTGCATCCTGTTCCGGCACCCGGACCGGTTGTCTAAGATGGTTTGAGCCCTGTTCCGGCACCCGGAACTGGTATCTAAGGTGTTCTGCGCCCTATTCCGGCACCCTGAACAGCTATCTAAGTTGTCTGGGTGTTCTGTACACCATTCCGGCACCTGAAACAGCTATCTAAGGTGGTCTGCATCCTGTTCCGGCACCCGGAACGGTTGTCTATGATGGCTTGAGCCCTGTTTCGGCACCCGGAACAGGTATCTAAGGTGGTCTGCGCCCTATTCCGGCACCTTGAACAGCTATCTAAGTTTTTCTGGGTGTCTCGCACACCATTCCGGTACCTGAAACAGCTATCTAAGGTGGTATGCCTCCTGTGTCGGCATCCGGACCGGTTGTCTAAGATGGTTTGAGCCCTGTTCCGGCACCCGGAACAGGTATCTAAGGTGGTCCGCGCCCTATTCCGGCTCCCTGAACAGCTATCTAAGGTTGTCTGGGTGTCCTGCACACAATTCCGGCACATGAAACAGCTATTTAAGGTGGTATGCATCCTGTTCCGGAACCCGGAACAGGTATCTAAGATGGTCTGCCCCCCATTCCGGGACCTGGTACTGATATCTAAGGATGTCCTATTTCGGCACCCATAGCATATAAGTTTGTCTGGGTGTTCTGCACCCAATTCTACCAACCGGAATGGATATAACGGCGCCCCACCCCACAGGGGCGTGGAAAGCCATGCTGGGCTCCAGTAATGTAATGCGGTGTGGCCTAAATCGGGTGCGTATCTACACCTCTGAAAGATATGATTAATTAAAGTATTAATTGTGTGCAATTTATTCAAAGGGGCCAGGTTGCTTAATCGGAAGCAGGTCCCTCCTCTTCGGCCGACGGCGCCATCTGCCCAGTGACATCTGGGAACATGACGCATGTGCACTACAGGACGCTGCCCAGTACCGCCAAGCGTAAGTATATTTGGGAAGGGGGATGTGGACTCCCCTGTCGGGCCCCTCCAGCAGCCTGGGACTGGGTAATTAATACCTGATTACCCGCCTCTTGGCACCACTGCATGTGGCGCTGCTCATAAATATTAGTTTTAATTATATTTTTTTATAAAGGCGGCGTGGTCACACCCCCTACCCTCCCAACAAAAACAATGGGCAAGTGGTCATTTATTATTATTTATTTATTTATTTATTTATTTATACTGCTCTAAAAAAGAAAAAAAACCTCCCTATGCAGCCAGTGTGTGAAATAGATGAGCTGCAGCACCAGCAGCTATGTCCGTTCTCCCCCCTCCATCCCTCTGCCCGAGTGTAGTACCAGCGGGGTAGGTGGGAGGCTGTCAGCCCTGCACAGCGGTTCCCCTGTGTGACAGCAGCGCACAGACAGCGCCACTGTGTAGGGCTGACAGCCTCCTAGCAGTGCAGCAGCTTCGTGCGGGAGCCAGCAGTGATTTCTCCCTCGCCACTGACAGCCCGTCCGCGGACCCGCCCCCCGGACGGGGACGCGCTTTCACAGCTCCCCAGCGGCAGAGGTCGCTGCAGGGAGCTGATCCGGTCCGGCATTCCGGAATTTGGTCCGGTCCGGTTTTCACCTAATCCCCTCTGCTGCTCCCCCAGACATAGCACTGCCCATTCAGCTGATCACTGTCGACTTCCCTTCTCAGAGCAGTTCACTCAGACAGGACTTAACAAGGGGCAGGCAGTTCACTCAGACAGGACTTAACAAGGGGCAGGCTCTTGATCCTTCCATGCTGTAAATCAGGTAACCACGGCACCCTGCTCCCTGCTGAGGTGACAGGACAGGAGCACAGCTGTTTTCAGTCTGATTACCTCAGAGGAGTCTCTCCCTCTCAGAACGGAGCTGTGCTATTTATAGCTTTTACTGTTAGTTCCCCGTATGTCTCCCGCTCAGTCCACTGCTGCACACTCTATATATCCCTCACTGCACTTGGGCATTGAAGACATTAACCCTATGTTATAAACTGCACATGTTTTAACACATTGAAACACAATTTTCCCAGTTCTGATCACATAGATATAGGATGTATAGACATTGTATATATATAACTACATTAAATATAAATATTTACGATATTATCACTACACATTGGGTTACATATATATATATATATATATATATATATATATATATATAGGAATACAATTCAGCCGGCACTCCACTCCAGTTCCAGCAGCTTGCCCCGGTGCCGTAGTCCTAAGAATACATGCAAATCCAAACGTGGAAAAAAGGCACTTCCGAGGCTCAATCAATGGAAAAAGATATATTGAATGTGACGTTTCGGGGATAACCCCTTCCTCAAGACATAACCAACATGTGTAAAACATGAACTTACCCATTAAAGTACCCCTGAGCCAGCAGCGTCATCCCCCGCGTCTCCCGCCGCCTCTCCCGTCTCCGGCCGCCACTGTGCTGCACTTCCGGGTCGTAGCTCTGCCTGATGGTCATGGCAACCTAGGCCGCTTGCGTTCCACCACGGGAGGCTCATACTGCAGTCCGGACTCAAGAGCGCTGCTAGAGGCCGGAGGCTGACATGACAGCATGGCTCAAAACATAAATCTATAACAGAAAAAAATAATAAATAAAATAAATGGCAGTGATGCATCAATTACAGATATACATGAATCATTCCTAAGCCATATACATTATTGCAAAAAGCAATCACAAAACTGTACCACCTAAGTAAGACCCTGCTCTATGCATAGCTACAGGATCACTACATAAGACTATTCCAGTTAATTTTATCGTTAAGCCCCATCGGGGACATAGTATTAAGTCTAAAGATCCATCTTGATTCAGCTAAAAGCAGGGCTTTCTGACGATCACCGCCCCTTATAGATAAGGGAATGTGGTCAATCATGAAGTACCTTAACATAGAAAGAGTGTGGCCCTTAGATTTAAAGTGGCGTGCCACGGGCTGATCCAAATTCCTGCCGGCTAAACTAATGGCAGACCGGTGCAGGGCCATCCTATCCCTGAATGGCCTCGAAGTTTGTCCAACGTAATAGAGCCCACATGGGCAACAAATCACGTAGACAACAAATTCTGTTCTGCAGGTAAGGACATGTCTAATATCAAATGACTTGTCGCAATGTGGGTGAGAGAATTTCTTGCATGGCTGCATGTACTTACAAGTAGTACAATTAAAACAACTATAACATCCAGGAGGCTTATAGTATACATTTGGTGTAATCACTTTGCCCATCCCAGAAATGTCTGATTTAACCAGCCTATCGCGGAGATTGCGTCCCCTTTTAAATGCCGCCATGGGTCTAGTTTCCCTAAAACAAGGCAATTCACTATCCGTTTTGATAATTGGCCATAAAGCTTGAGTGGCTTGTTTAATAATTGGGCTTGCTGTGGTGAAATTACTGACCCAAGGGATAAACTTATCTTGGTCTCTTAATTTCGGTTGCAATAATTGCGACCTGGACATTTCTAATACCGATATTTTTTGTTGGTTCAAAATCTTAGGGTCATATCCACGCGAGATGAACTTCACGATAAGGTCGTCCAACCTATCTGATAACACAGTGTGATCACTGACTATTCTAGCTATTCTCATCATCTGAGACCGTGGTAGACCACGTTTCAGGGCTGGCGGGTGGTGACTGTCAGCTCTAAGAAAAGTATTACGATCAACATCTTTATAAAAGATGTCAGTACTGATGACACCTTCTGAAATCATGACCTTAACATCTAGAAAATGCATCACCTCTGAGCTACATGAATAGGTGTACTTAATGGATGAATTCTTCTGGTTCACCTTATTCGTGAGGTCATCAAAACTTTCTCTACCCCCGGTCCACAGGATGAAAATATCATCTATGTACCGGGAGTAGAGCAGAAGATGCTGACTCACTTCAGGACAATTAAGAAAGTTATGTTCCTCTTGGGCAAACATAAATACATTTGCATATGAGGGGGCTACTGCCGACCCCATAGCGCATCCCCTCAGTTGCAAAAAGAACTGACTGTCATACAGAAAAAAATTTCTATATAAAGTCAGCTCCAACAGCCTAATAAACAAATTATGATCAAAAATCTCAGGATCAAGATAACATCCAAGAAAATTGCGCATAGCCTCCACACCATCCACATGTCGAATGGAGGTGTAGAGGCTACATACGTCCAAACAGCACATAATGGTACCCTGGGGTACTGACGTGACATCAAGTAACAGTTTGATGAAACTGGTAGTGTCCTTCAGGAATGACCGCTTCTTCAGCAGTAATGGTTGTAAAATAAAGTCCAACAGCTGTGCTATTGTTTGTAGCAGTGAGTTCCTGGCCGATATAATAGGCCTACCAGGAGGGGAAACACTGTCCTTGTGAAGTTTGGGCAATGTATAAAGCACAGGAGTTGTAGGATGTTCCTTGTATAAGATCTTCTGTAGTGTCGGTGTAAGCAGACCCTCTTGGACCGCGGTATCAAGAATGGCTCTCACTTCACGCTGGTATTCCTTAGTGGGATCACTAGCCAATTTTTGGTATACATCTGGTTCAGACAACTGGCGGACAATTTCAGCCCGATAATCGGCAATGTTTTGGACCACCACGGCCCCGCCCTTATCGGCGGGCCTGATAACTATATCTTCACAGCTGGCTAAATTTTTGAGAGCAATAGTCTCACGGTGAGATAAATTCTTGCGGATGCGACCGGGGGCAGAGGCAAATTTACAGACAGATTCATCTAAAAGTCTATTGAAGGTTTTTAAGGACGGATTGGATGAAATAGGATCAAATTTAGAACTGGAATGTGAATGCAGAAAAGGATCCATATACGTAGTCACTGCCGTGACTGGACGAGACTGATAATATTCCTTTAAACGTAGTTTACGTGCTAGTTTATGATGATCCTGGTGCCAGTCGAATCCATCATACATATTAGTCGGCACGAAGGATAATCCTTTCTGTAAAACCTTCCGTTCATCATCAGATAGCGACCTATCTGATAAGTTGAAAATTAGCGAGTCTTCTTTTTGTCTGCATTTCTGCCGCCTCTTGTTCTGCCCTCCCCGACGGGTGGCCGATCGCTTGGGTGACTTGATTGCTGGGGATCGTGGCCTAAAGGGACACTGGTACTTGGATTACCGTCTTCCGAATCTGTGATACAAAAGTCGCTGTCGCTATTACTGTTAGGTGTATCACGAGCAGAACGTTTTTTCTGCCACTGTCGTCTCTTTTGGTAGCGTACTTTACTGCGAGATTCTCCCTCCGTGCCAGATACTGTAGCCAGCGGTAAACCCTATTTTCGTCATAGTCATTATCCACCGTGGACCGTTTGTTCTTTTTAAATTTAAGAAGATCTTTCCTATACTGGTCGCAGTTTTGTTCAAGTTTAGTGACCCAACTGGCATTGTTGGGATCATTTAATAGCTTCTTGGATTCCTTCTCCAGGGTTTTAATTTTAGCCCGAGTTGAATCAAGTTCACAGCGTGCCTCCTCAATCACTAGAATCATGAGATCTAACGCGCACCTGTTTAAGATGCCAATCCATTTTCTGATGAATTCTGGATTATTTCTCCCGATAGTAGGGGTATTCCTACAGTGAAACCCACGAGGGATTTTCTTATCTCTGTAGTACTCAGTTAAGGAAGAGGCATGCAGTAGGTAATCCGTCTCGCTGCGTTTAAGCTTGAACAACTGAAAATATACATCTTCCATGGTAAGCTTAGTATCATAACCAGGTACTTTTTCTTTAAGCAGAATCCCCTCTATTTGCTCTGGGGTAAAGCCAAAGGTCTCACCAGGTGGTACAATAAAGTTGTGGCATCCTGCTGCATCCTGCGATGCTGAAGTGCCACTGGCTGAGTCCATAATGATTATAGTGCACACTAATGCCACACCAGTGAAATAAAGTGGATAAAATCAGACAGCCTAGCTTGGCTGACTGAAAAAGGCACAAATAGGTCAGTCCGATTAGTCAATCTTTAGAAAAATGCTGTAGGTGCCATGCTACCTGGATTGCATGTTACTGCAATCCCAATGTACAGGAATACAATTCAGCCGGCACTCCACTCCAGTTCCAGCAGCTTGCCCCGGTGCCGTAGTCCTAAGAATACATGCAAATCCAAACGTGGAAAAAAGGCACTCCAGAGGCTCAATCAATGGAAAAAGATATATTGAATGTGACGTTTCGGGGATAACCCCTTCCTCAAGACATAACCAACATGTGTAAAACATGAACTTACCCATTAAAGTACCCCTGAGCCAGCAGCGTCATCCCCCGCGTCTCCCGCCACCTCTCCCGTCTCCGGCCGCCACTGTGCTGCACTTCCGGGTCGTAGCTCTGCCTGATGGTCATGGCAACCTAGGCCGCTTGCGTTCCACCACGGGAGGCTCATACTGCAGTCCGGACTCAAGAGCGCTGCTAGAGGCCGGAGGCTGACATGACAGCATGGCTCAAAACATAAATCTATAACAGAAAAAAATAATAAATAAAATAAATGGCAGTGATGCATCAATTACAGATATACATGAATCATTCCTAAGCCATATACATTATTGCAAAAAGCAATCACAAAACTGTACCACCTAAGTAAGACCCTGCTCTATGCATAGCTACAGGATCACTACGTAAGACTATTCCAGTTAATTTTATCGTTAAGCCCCATCGGGGACATAGTATTAAGTCTCAAGGAATGATTCATGTATATCTGTAATTGATGCATCACTGCCTCCGGCCTCTAGCAGCGCTCTTGAGTCCGGACTGCAGTATGAGCCTCCCGTGGTGGAACGCAAGCGGCCTAGGTTGCCATGACCATCAGGCAGAGCTACGACCCGGAAGTGCAGCACAGTGGCGGCCGGAGACGGGAGAGGCGGCGGGAGACGCGGGGGATGACGCTGCTGGCTCAGGGGTACTTTAATGGGTAAGTTCATGTTTTACACATGTTGGTTATGTCTTGAGGAAGGGGTTATCCCCGAAACGTCACATTCAATATATCTTTTTCCATTGATTGAGCCTCTGGAGTGCCTTTTTTCCACGTTTGGATTTGCATGTATTCTTAGGACTACGGCACCGGGGCAAGCTGCTGGAACTGGAGTGGAGTGCCGGCTGAATTGTATTCCTGTACATTGGGATTGCAGTAACATGCAATCCAGGTAGCATGGCACCTACAGCATTTTTCTAAAGATTGACTAATCGGACTGACCTATTTGTGCCTTTTTCAGTCAGCCAAGCTAGGCTGTCTGATTTTATCCACTTTATTTCACTGGTGTGGCATTAGTGTGCACTATAATCATTATGGACTCAGCCAGTGGCACTTCAGCATCGCAGGATGCAGCAGGATGCCACAACTTTATTGTACCACCTGGTGAGACCTTTGGCTTTACCCCAGAGCAAATAGAGGGGATTCTGCTTAAAGAAAAAGTACCTGGTTATGATACTAAGCTTACCATGGAAGATGTATATTTTCAGTTGTTCAAGCTTAAACGCCGCGAGACGGATTACCTACTGCATGCCTCTTCCTTAACTGAGTACTACAGAGATAAGAAAATCCCTCGTGGGTTTCGCTGTAGGAATACCCCTACTATCGGGAGAAATAATCCAGAATTCATCAGAAAATGGATTGGCATCTTAAACAGGTGCGCGTTAGATCTCATGATTCTAGTGATCGAGGAGGCACGCTGTGAACTTGATTCAACTCGGGCTAAAATTAAAACCCTGGAGAAGGAATCCAAGAAGCTATTAAATGATCCCAACAATGCCAGTTGGGTCACTAAACTTGAACAAAACTGCGACCAGTATAGGAAAGATCTTCTTAAATTTAAAAAGAACAAACGGTCCACGGTGGATAATGACTATGACGAAAATAGGGTTTACCGCTGGCTATCTGGCACGGAGGGAGAATCTCGCAGTAAAGTACGCTACCAAAAGAGACGACCGTGGCAGAAAAAACGTTCTGCTCGTGATACACCTAACAGTAATAGCGACAGCGACTTTTGTATCACAGATTCGGAAGACGGTAATCCAAGTACCAGTGTCCCTTTAGGCCACGATCCCCAGCAATCAAGTCACCCAAGCGATCGGCCACCCGTCGGGGAGGGCAGAACAAGAGGCGGCAGAAATGCAGACAAAAAGAAGACTCGCTAATTTTCAACTTATCAGATAGGTCGCTATCTGATGATGAACGGAAGGTTTTACAGAAAGGATTATCCTTCGTGCCGACTAATATGTATGATGGATTCGACTGGCACCAGGATCATCATAAACTAGCACGTAAACTACGTTTAAAGGAATATTATCAGTCTCGTCCAGTCACGGCAGTGACTACGTATATGGATCCTTTTCTGCATTCACATTCCAGTTCTAAATTTGATCCTATTTCATCAAATCCGTCCTTAAAAACCTTCAATAGACTTTTAGATGAATCTGTCTGTAAATTTGCCTCTGCCCCCGGTCGCATCCGCAAGAATTTATCTCACCGTGAGACTATTGCTCTCAAAAATTTAGCCAGCTGTGAAGATATAGTTATCAGGCCCGCCGATAAGGGCGGGGCCATGGTGGTCCAAAACATTGCCGATTATCGGGCTGAAATTGTCCGCCAGTTGTCTGAACCAGATGTATACCAAAAATTGGCTAGTGATCCCACTAAGGAATACCAGCGTGAAGTGAGAGCCATTCTTGATACCGCGGTCCAAGAGGGTCTGCTTACACGACACTACAGAAGATCTTATACAAGGAACATCCTACAACTCCTGTGCTTTATACATTGCCCAAACTTCATAAGGACAGTGTTTCCCCTCCTGGTAGGCCTATTATATCGGCCAGGAACTCACTGCTACAAACAATAGCACAGCTGTTGGACTTTATTTTACAACCATTACTGCTGAAGAAGCGGTCATTCCTGAAGGACACTACCAGTTTCATCAAACTGTTACTTGATGTCACGTCAGTACCCCAGGGTACCATTATGTGCTGTTTGGACGTATGCAGCCTCTACACCTCCATTCGAGATGTTGATGGTGTGGAGGCTATGCGCAATTTTCTTGGATGTTATCTTGATCCTGAGATTTTTGATCATAATTTGTTTATTAGGCTGTTGGAGCTGACTTTATATAGAAATTTTTTTCTGTATGACAGTCAGTTCTTTTTGCAACTGAGGGGATGCGCTATGGGGTCGGCAGTAGCCCCCTCATATGCAAATGTATTTATGTTTGCCCAAGAGGAACATAACTTTCTTAATTGTCCTGAAGTGAGTCAGCATCTTCTGCTTTACTCCCGGTACATAGATGATATTTTCATCCTGTGGACCGGGGGTAGAGAAAGTTTTGATGACCTCATGAATAAGGTGAACCAGCAGAATTCATCCATTAAGTACACCTATTCATGTAGCTCAGAGGTGATGCATTTTCTAGATGTTAAGGTCATGATTTCAGAAGGTGTCATCAGTACTGACATCTTTTATAAAGATGTTGATCGTAATACTTCTCTTAGAGCTGACAGTCACCACCCGCCAGCCCTGAAACGTGGTCTACCACGGTCTCAGATGATGAGAATAGCTAGAATAGTCAGTGATCACACTGTGTTATCAGATAGGTTGGACGACCTTATCGTGAAGTTCATCTCGCGTGGATACGACCCTAAGATTTTAAACCAACAAAAAATATCGGTATTAGAAATGTCCAGGTCGCAATTATTGCAACCGAAATTAGGAGACCAAGATAAGTTTATCCCTTGGGTCAGTAATTTCACCACAGCAAGCCCAATTATTAAACAAGCCACTCAAGCTTTATGGCCAATTATCAAAATAGTGAATTGCCTTGTTTTAGGGAAACTAGACCCATGGCGGCATTTAAAAGGGGACGCAATCTCCGCGATAGGCTGGTTAAATCAGACATTTCTGGGATGGGCAAAGTGATTACACCAAATGTATACTATAAGCCTCCTGGATGTTATAGTTGTTTTAATTGTACTACTTGTAAGTACATGCAGCCATGCAAGAAATTCTCTCACCCACATTGCGACAAGTCATTTGATATTAGGCATGTCCTTACCTGCAGAACAGAATTTGTTGTCTACGTGATTTGTTGCCCATGTGGGCTCTATTACGTTGGACAAACTTCGAGGCCATTCAGGGATAGGATGGCCCTGCACCGGTCTGCCATTAGTTTAGCCGGCAGGAATTTGGATCAGCCCGTGGCACGCCACTTTAAATCTAAGGGCCACACTCTTTCCATGTTAAGGTACTTCATGATTGACCACATTCCCTTATCTATAAGGGGCGGTGATCGTCAGAAAGCCCTGCTTTTAGCTGAATCAAGATGGATCTTTAGACTTAATACTATGTCCCCGATGGGGCTTAACGATAAAATTAACTGGAATAGTCTTATGTAGTGATCCTGTAGCTATGCATAGAGCAGGGTCTTACTTAGGTGGTACAGTTTTGTGATTGCTTTTTGCAATAATGTATATGGCTTAGGAATGATTCATGTATATCTGTAATTGATGCATCACTGCCATTTATTTTATTTATTATTTTTTTCTGTTATAGATTTATGTTTTGAGCCATGCTGTCATGTCAGCCTCCGGCCTCTAGCAGCGCTCTTGAGTCCGGACTGCAGTATGAGCCTCCCGTGGTGGAACGCAAGCGGCCTAGGTTGACATGACCATCAGGCAGAGCTACGACCCGGAAGTGCAGCACAGTGGCGGCCGGAGACGGGAGAGGCGGCGGGAGACGCGGGGGATGACGCTGCTGGCTCAGGGGTACTTTAATGGGTAAGTTCATGTTTTACACATGTTGGTTATGTCTTGAGGAAGGGGTTATCCCCGAAACGTCACATTCAATATATCTTTTTCCATTGATTGAGCCTCTGGAGTGCCTTTTTTCCACGTTTGGATTTGTATATATATATATATTTATATATATATTTATTTGTGTGTGTGTATATGTAGGTATATATATATATATATATATATATATATATATATATTTATATAATTGTTTTTATATACACTGCTCAAAAAAATAAAGGGAACACTAAAGGGAACACTAAAATAACACATCCTAGATCTGAATGAATGAAATATTCTTATTAAATACTTTGTTCTTTACATAGTTGAATGTGCTGACAACAAAATCACACAAAAATGATAAATGGAAATCAAATTTATTAACCCATGGAGATCTGGATTTGGAGTCAAACTCAAAATTAAAGTGGAAAAACACACTACAGGCTGATCCAACTTTGATGTAATGTCCTTAAAACAAGTCAAAATGAGGCTCAGTAGTGTGTGTGGCCTCCACGTGCCTGTATGACCTCCCTACAACCCACACAAGTGGCTCAGGATGTGCAGCTCATCCAGGATGGCCCATCAATGCGAGCTGTGGCAAGAAGGTTTGCTGTGTCTGTCAGCGTAGTGTCCAGAGCATGGAGGCGCTACCAGGAGACAGGCCAGTACATCAGGAGCCGTAGCAGGGCAACGACCCAGCAGCAGGACCGCTACCTCCGCCTTTGTGCAAGGAGGAACAGGAGGAGCACTGCCAGAGCCCTGCAAAATAACCTCCAGCAAGCCACAAATGTGCATGTGTCTACTCAAACGATCAGAAACAGACTCCATGAGGGTGGTATGAGGGCCCGACGTCCACAGGTGGGGGTTGTGCTTACAGCCCAACACCGTGCAGGACGTTTGGCATTTGCCAGAGAACACCAAGATTGGCAAATTTGCCACTGGCGCCCTGTGCTCTTCACAGATGAAAGCAGGTTCTCACTGAGCACATGTGACAGACGTGACAGAGTCTGGAGACGCCAAGGAGAACGTTCTGCCTGCAACATCCTCCAGCATGACCGGTTTGGCAGTGGGTCAGTAATGGTGTGGGGTGGCATTTCTTTGGGGGGCCGCACAGCCCTCCATGTGCTCGCCAGAGGTAGCCTGACTGCCATTAGGTACCGAGATGAGAGCCTCAGACTCCTTGTGAGATCATATGCTGGTGCGGTTGGCCCTGGGTTCCTCCTAATGCAAGACAATGCTAGACCTCATGTGGCTGGAGTGTGTCAGCAGTTTCTGCAAGACGAAGGCATTGATGCTATGGACTGGCCCGCCCGTTCCCCAGACCTGAATCCAACTGAGCACATCTGGGACATCATGTCTCGCTCCATCCACCAACGCCACGTTGCACCACAGACTGTCCAGGAGTTGGCGGATGCTTTAGTCCAGGTCTGGGAGGAGACCCCTCAGGAGACCATCCGCCACCTCATCAGGAGCATGCCCAGGCGCTGTAGGGAGGTCTTACAGGCACGTGGAGGCCAGACACACTACTGAGCCTCATTTTGACTTGTTTTAAGGACATTACATCAACGTTGGATCAGCCTGTAGTGTGTTTTTCCACTTTAATTTTGAGTGTGACTCCAAATCCAGACTTCCATGGGTTAATAAATTTGATTTCCATTGATACTTTTTGTGTGATTTTATTGTCAGCACATTCAACTATGTAAAGAACAAAGTATTTAATAAGAATATTTCATTCATTCAGATCTAGGATGTGTTATTTTAGTGTTCCCTTTATTTTTTTGAGCAGTGTATAAATATATATATATATATATATATATATATATATATGTATAAAAATAATCGCTTTCACTGTGTGTGTCTTTGGTGCCGCATGTGCACGTGTGTGTGTGAGTGTTAGGTGCTGTCCGTGTATTTGTATGTGAGTATCAGGTGCTGCAAGTGTATAAGTGTGTGTTAGGTGATGTGCGTGTATATGTGGGAGTGTCTGGTGCTGCAAGTGTATATATGTATTTCAGGTGCTGTGCATGTATAGGTGTGTGTGAGTGTCAATTGCTGTGTGTGTTACTTGCCATGTGTGTATAAGTGTGTGTGTCATTTGCTACTTGTGTATATTAGTCTGGTTGATGTGCGTGTATATGTATGTGTTTGGTGCTGTTTGTGTTTGGTGCTGCTTGTGTATATGGGTTTTTGCTGTTATGTGTTTATAATATCGTGTGTGTTGCTTTGTGTGTATGTGTATGGTGTGGCGACTGTATAAGTGTGTGTTTGTTGGGTGCAGCATGTGTAAATGTCTTTGTGAGCTTTTGGTGCCTCGTGTAAATTTCTGTGTTTTTGGTGCTGCACGTGTATATGTGTGTGTGTGTTAGGTGTTGTGTGCGCGCGCGTGTTTACGGAGTACAGCGGCCCAGCCAATGTCCAGGCCACACGGTACAGTGGGAGAGGGGACTACAGCACATGTGGATGCCAATCAAGGCATCATTTTCACATTGTTTTAGAAAGATCAGCCCTGGATCTAAGGGCAAACACAGTATTGGTTGCTCAATTGTTGATCAGTTCACAACAAAGTGTTTTTGGAGCACAGAAGACTTGAGAATTGAGGGTGGGGGGTGGATGGGCTGAAATAAAACCTATCAAGCCTGCACACCTCTCCTCTTCTTCCCATCCCAGCTCTCTCTACAGAATTGTTCTTCATTGTCCATTGTTGTTCAGCGCTGCTTAAAGGGGTACACACTGTTAGATATATCTGCAGATTAATTGGTCTGCAGATATATCTATGGACAGGTCGGGCAGTGTATTGTGCATACACATTGCCTGATCCGTCAGGAACTGACGTCATGAACTGGGTGGGCGTGTACATACGTCCGCCCAGGTCAGCTGTCAATCACCGTCAGCTGTCAATCACCGCCGGCTGGGCGGTCGGCTGTTCGCCCGTACACACACACTGATGCACCAATATATCGGTAGCAACAGTGCATCCGGAAAGTATTCTGAGCACTTCACTTTTTCAACTTTTTGTTATGTTACAGCCTTATTTAAAAATGTGTCAAAAAAATTTCCCCTCAAAATTCTACTCCCAATTATGACAACGTGAAAATGTTTTTTTGAGATTTTAGCAAATTTATTAAAACTTAAAAAACTAAGAAATCACATGTACATAAGTATTCTCAACCTTTGCCATGAAGCTCAAAATTGAGCTCAGGTGCATCCTGTTTCCACTGAGCATCCCTGAGATGTTCCTACAGCTTAATTGGAGTCCACCTGTGGTAAAATCACCTGATTGGACATGATTTGGAAAGGCACACATCTGTCTACATAAGGTTCCACACTTGACAGTGCATGTCTGAGCACAAACCAAGCATGAAGTCAAAGGAATTGTCTGTAGACCTCCAAGACAAGAATGTCTCGAGGCACAAATCAGGGGAAGGGTACAGAAAAATATCTGCTGCTTTGAAGGTCCCAATGAGCACAGTGGCCTCCATCATCCGCAAATGGAAGAAGTTCGGAACCACCAAAACTAAACTGAGCGATTGAGTCGAGAAGGGCCCTAGTCAGGGAGGCGACCAAGAACCCAATGTTTCTAGAACTTGTGGCGGCCAGGGTGAAAGTTTTCTTTGCGCCCCCCCCCCCCCCCTGGCAAATCGGGATATTGCCCACTGAAGACACGCACCAAAAATTAGGGGCGTGGTTTCATAGAAAATGGCCGTAGATGTGCCCCCTGTAGATATGCCCCCAGCAGTTGGTCCCCTAATAGATAAGCACCCTGTAGATGTGCCCCCAGCAGATTTGCACCCTAGTAGCGCCGCTAACACACACACACACCAAAAAAACATACACACACACAAAAAACACACAATACTCACTAGCCCCGCTCCTGCATCCCAACCATTGCAGCTGTCCTCCGTCTCTTGCCGCCGCTCCTTAGATCTATGGGAGACCCCATAGCACTGCATAGACACTAGTGGTCATTTTATGAGCTCTAGCATCTGACAATGGAGCCGGCTGTAGGGGGCGCCCACACAGCCCATGGTGCCTGCTGCAGCTGGGGTGCGGGGTGACTGCAGCCTCGCCCGCAGGCCGCAGCGCCCCTGGCACAGGCACGGCTTGCTCGCGCCAAGAACCACTCCTGACTACATCAATAAACTGCCAAATTTGTCAAATGGGACTGTGATGATAAAACAGATAGTTTGAATTTAACATTACTTCCATTTACTCATGTTTATGTATTTTGCCCTGAAATTTTACAAATTTGGTCATGCCAAATTGTAGCTTAATCTGTTCGTTACATTTTGAGGTGTAGCCCTTTGAAACACCATGCCCTCATCTCAGAAGGTCACTATGGGACATTTTGGATAGTTAGAATCTGCATTAATATAAGGGCTTGGCCGAGCCCTTATTTGTTATATATATTTATCTTGTGATGCCTGTTTGTCTTTTGTCCATATGTTTGATCATATCTTCTATGGATGCTGGGCATTGAAAACTCCTTTTTACAGCCAAGTCCTCCCACGTACATTGATCTTCAGCCTAGTGTTTTGCCATTTTATGTGTATACTGTATTATTTCTATAATTTTATTCTTGGTCATGCTTGTGCCCTGGTTGGCAAGGTTTAACAATGTTTTGCCTGTGTCTATATGTGTTTTTGTCCATTAATGTCTATTTTAAAAATTATAGTATGAGCTTGAGATTTTTTTTTATTATTACATATTTTTTCTGTGTCAAAGTACAAATTATGATAATTATTATAATTTTTTTTAAATAACATTAAAATTGATCTACTTGTATTTATCTTTTCCACAGAATATATTTTAAACTTTTATTAAACTTCATAGTCATGATCCCAGTATTTTTTTTTCCTGTTGGAAGTTGTATGGCTAAATTTAGCTGTTCTTGCAACTCAACCCAAGCAAAAATATATAATGCATAAAACAAAGATTAAGAGAAAACGTAGAATTCGTTTCCGAAGGGCACAAATATTTTCAGTACGACAAATCCTGTGCGGGTTGAGGGAGGATTGAGTGATCAAGCGATATAGAGTGTCGTCAATAGCAATTTTCGAGCTGTATAATTTAGTGAAAGACAGGTTGGATCCCTCTATGAGAAGATGTAAAGCAGTTCCTGGAATTAGCAAGTTATTGGCAACGCTGAATGTTTTGGCAAAAGGTTCTTTTCAACATACAGTCGGTGACATTGGAGGTATTTCCCAGGCATCCTTTTCAAGATTCCTGTCAATTGTACTGTAGGCAATTTTATTTCACTCCGATAAATTCCTCTCCTGACCCAAGACACAGGTTGAGTGGATAGCAGTGAAACAAGATTTCTACAAAATTGCTGGTTTCCCCAATGTTTTAGGGGCCATCGATTGCACTCATGTACCCTACCGTCCCACTGAGGATATGGAAGAGATATCACGTAATCGTAAAAAAAAAAAATTCTACTCTATGAATATGCAGGTTATAGTAGACGCTAAGGGTAAAATAATGAATGTCTGTGCTGCTTATCCTGGTTCCACCCATGACTCATTCATTTTAAAAAATGTGTCCGTTTTTAGAGATTTTGAAGAACAAAAATTTTCAGGAGGCTGGTTGATAGGTATGTTATGTTGATTAAACATTTCATGTGGTGATGGCCCAATTTCATAAGTAGTTTGTAGTCCTATTAATTGTACATGGGTGTTAGAGAATTATGGAGGTGAATCATATCTGTTGGTTGGGCTGCTAATTTAGGTGTCCCGCATTCATATAGTCATCGTCTCCAGGGGGAGTGTATATTCGCCGTGCAAGTGTGCAAACCTATGTGTACGCTGAGATGTTAATATCCACTTTGTGCAGTCTGTGCGCAACCCAGGAATTTCACCTACAGTGCGATGAGAACAGGCTATTTGGGGCTGGAGTTGACGTCAGGCACCATCCCTGAAAACGCATGTGACCACCTGTAATTTTCCTTTCCCAGTAAACAGATTTTTTCAGCCCTCAAACGGCCTGTTTTTGTCAGTAACCTTGCGAGTGCCCATGTGAACAGACTTTTTGCACCATGTCGTCGCTGATCACTGATTCCTGTTGCAGTTGTCTGTTGCACATGCTCAATGTGTAGCATACGCATGCACACTTTAGCCCTGATTGCTGACTGCAAAAATGCTCTACAGCTATCAGAAATGATTCGTCCACTTTGGTACACCATGTTATATGTAAGTCTATTTGGCTTTTAAAGTTGTGTACTTTAAATTTTATAAGATTATATCACAATGCATATTATATTTGAATAATTATGTAAACACAGTTTATACAATCTTTTGTTGGCAAAATCCAAAGCTCTGTGGATATAATGTTTTCATTTAGTGTTTCTCCTTTGCCTCATTTGTATTTGGCTTATAATCATATTGGCAATGTATGCGGGTTTTTAAAAAAAAAACATATTTTTGCCTAACCCACCTTACTATTACTATTACTAAATCAGGCTTACACTTTAAAGTATTTGGGGCAGTTTAGATGTACGAAAAAATATAGACTGAAAATATGTATTTAATATTCCCTTGTTCTTTTTTTATAGGAGATTCTGGTTACCCTGCACGCTCCTGGCTACTGACTCCCATTTCCAAACCATCTCGGAGGCAGGATTTTTTGTATAATAAAGCGCACATTGCAAGTAGAGCAATAATAGAGCGTACATTTGGTATTCTCAAAAGATTTCGTTGCCTGGATAAGTCAGGAGGCACCCTACTATACAGTCCGCATAAAGTCTGTCAATTTTTTTTAAGATGTTGTGTCCTGCACAAACATATGCCTGCACCACAGACTACCCACAGTTGTCAGACGCCTAAATCATCCTAACCCTGAAATAACAACTGACGGAGATGAGGAAATAAGGGGGTGGCGAAAGAGGCACGAGAAAACCTATTTTGCTAAATAAAGTCTACCATGCTCATTTTAGCACAGCCAGGTAGTACTGGTTATATATGGTCTTTTTAATGGTTAATCCAGAGGGCATTTTATTTGGTGTAGTGTTTATTGGAAAAAGTAATTTTACATTGGTTTAATGTGTTTTTTGGCAAAAAATGTAATCCTGTATTTGTTCAACTTTGTAAAATCTTTCAAAGATACTATATATTATTTCTGGAAAAATGCTTTGATCTGCAGTAATCACATTTATTCTGTTGTCTCACCTTTTTTTAATGTTGAATACCAGTATGTTAGGAACCATTTTAAAAAGTTTTTTTACGTACTAACTCTGGAAATGTTAAGGGGTATATACAATTGAAGTAGGAAGCTGCCGTCTGTCGAAAAGACGGCAGTTTTCAACTTTTTTAGATCGTAAGGGGTTCCGACCTATTCAATCTTACCCCAAATTATTCGACAAGTCGAGGAATTCGACTTGTCAAAAAGCACGTGGATTGGTGGAATAGCTGCCGATCCGCGTGCTTGTGTCGAAAACGGAGCCAAAACCGAAAGGTTTTGGCACCCTTTTCGACCATCTCAATTCGACTTTTAAAAAAGTCGAAGTGAGATGCTGGAGCAGAGATGGGGAGAGCCGCGGGCAGATGGGGAGAGCATCGCTGGAGGATGTGTCACAGCCACCGCTCACAGCAGCGTTCACCCGGCTCCAGTAAGCGAGACCTCGCTTGCTGGAGCCAGGTGGACACTGCTGTGAGCGGCGGCTGTGATGCAGGGACGGGGGAGAGGCAGAGACAAGGGGGGGGGAGAGCCGCGGGCAGACGGAGGAGAGCGGTACTACAGCAGCGGCTATATAGCTTCTGCTGTAGAACTGCTCTCCCCCATCTGCCCGCGGCTCTCCCCCGTCTCAGCTCCCGAATCTCAATTCGACTTTTTTTAAAGTCGAATTGAGATTGCATTGAATAGCCCAGGTTGGATCCATTCTGACAAATGAATGTCGGAATGGTTCCGACTTCAATTGAATATACCCCTAAATCTTTTAAATGCACTGTTACCATGTGTTGTATGCTATTATCATAAAATGAAAAGTTAATTATCACTGTCACCTTTGTTTTTGTAGGTTTAGTGAACAAAACAATGTGTATAATATTTGCTTTACACTATAAATCACATACTGTTCACCCTTCTTGATAAATCTTACTTAAATTTTCGAGGGCCAGGTTAGTAATTTTTTCCCAACATACCACAAAGTAAAGTAAAATGCTGAAATCGGCATATAACCCATTAAACTGCTTTTGGTAAAGGGGGGCCATTGCACTTATTTAACTTTGTGAGGAAGATTTCCCAGTAATGCACATGGCTCAAAGGGGAAGCTAAGAGGCTGTTGGGTAAAGACCACATTTCATGCTATCATGTGTAGTTGTAAAATTAGCCAAGGAGGCCTTTATTTCTCCCCCAATGCTTCTTGCTGTTACTTGTCCCTAAGGTACTTGCTGCAGGCTGACCACTAAGGAGGCGCCCTAGGCTGCCAACAAATTAGCTGGTTTAAGTGTTTCAGACTTGCCCCTATGGGAGAAAAGTGAGTGTAGAAAAATTTGTGACTAGCACCTTTGAGGCTACCGTTAGGCAAAATCATAATTTTAAAGCCACGAACAGTAGCTGGATTTTTTATGGCAAACTGTTAACTGCATATCATAGTTCTATCTGAAGTAATCCGATAAATTGTGGGTTGGGCAGAATGGAATGCTACGATTAGCCAATATTGTATTGCACAACATAAATTAACTTTTTTTTACTAATGAAAGTTACTGCTTTGTGGGCATAATTTCCACAACCTTTAGAGCAATGGTTCTCAACCTCGGTCCTCAAGTACCCCCAACAGTTCATGTTTTTCAGGTCACCTAGCAGTTGAACAGGTGTATTCATTACTCACTGACACATTTTAAAAGACCCACAGGTGGAGCAAATAATTTTACTTGCAATCCTGTGAGGAGACCTGGAAAACATGAACTGTTGGGGGTACTTAAGGACCGAGGTTGGGAACCACTGCTTTAGACGACAGTTATCACCCCAGTAACCAGTGCCGATTATGGCACTAATGCCTAGTGTATCCATGGCGATACACAAACCAACATCAGCGCAACTGTTTAATTTCAAGGATGGCCCCCATTTTTGGACCATTGATCCATGAGGGAGACGGGTGACTCATTTATACCCATGGACGTCTAGAATTTAAAAAAAACTCCTAAGGCATTCTTTTTGAGGGGATCAGTACGAGATCCCGCCGGTCGGAATACCGACACCGGGATACCGACCGGCACAATCCCGACAGGGGGGCAAGCGCAACGCAGCCCCTTGCGGGCTCGCTGCGGACACGGTGCCTCGCTACGCTCGGCACACTAATTTATTCTCCCTCTATGGGTGTCGTGGACACCCACAGAGGGAGAATATGTTGGGACTGTGCCGGTCGGGATCCAGGTGTCGGGATTCCGACCGCCGGGATCCCGTCCAGCTTGATCTTGACCGCATCCATTTTTGAGAACAACAATAAATAGTCCTTGTTGTGTTATTTTATTTGCAGTCAACAGGAAGTATCTAACTTCAAAGTGTGTCCCATAAGCATTTAAAGAATTAGTCAACCACATGTTGCTTTTTAAGTCTATCATAAACTTCAATTACAAACATTTATTTGGATTATGAATAGTGATGTGCACCGGAAATTTTTCGGGTTTTGTGTTTTGGTTTTGGATTCGGTTCCGCGGCCGTGTTTTGGATTCGGACGCGTTTTGGCAAAACCTCCCTGAAAATTTTTTGTCGGATTCGGGTGTGTTTTGGATTCGGGTTTTTTTTACAAAAAACCCTCAAAAACAGCTTAAATCATAGAATTTGGGGGTCATTTTGATCCCATAGTATTATTAACCTCAATAACCATAATTTCCACTCATTTCCAGTCTATTCTGAACACCTCACACCTCACAATATTATTTTTAGTCCTAAAATTTGCACAGAGGTCGCTGGATGGCTAAGCTAAACGACACAAGTGGCCGACACAAACACCTGGCCCATCTAGGAGTGGCACTGCAGTGTCAGACAGGATGGCACTTCAAAAAAATAGTCCCCAAACAGCACATGATGCAAAGAAAAAAGAGGCGCACCAAGGTCGCTGTGTGACTAAGCTAAGCGACACAAGTGGCAGACACAAACACCTGGCCCATCTAGGAGTGGCACTGCAGTGTCAGGCAGGATGGCACTTCAAAAAAATTGTCCCCAAACAGCACATGATGCAAAGAAAAATGAAAGAAAAAAGAGGTGCAAGATGGAATTGTCCTTGGGCCCTCCCACCCACCCTTATGTTGTATAAAAAGGACATGCACACTTTAACAAACCCATCATTTCAGCGACAGGGTCTGCCACACGACTGTGACTGAAATGACTGTGTCAAAGTCGAAAAATATCATGCTTCACGTTGCCATATATTAACCCCATGCACATGCACGCTGCTCGTGCATATAGTCTGCCGTACGTGCACATGTCCGCAAGTGCGTACACTCGCGACTCGTTTATAGTATAGTTAACCCACATAGCGTGTTTTGTACGTAATGTTCCCTTTAATCATATCAGCGAGTATGTTTAGTGTAACTGGTTCATGGACAAAGGAATTCCTCTTTACATGATACGAAGGGTCAGACAGGGTCTGAGCGGTGGTGTTTAGTACCTAACTAAAGAGCATTTTATTAGAAACAATCCGGTGCTGGTTAGGTAAAGATTAATCGCTCCTGCGTATAGTTATGTCTATAAGTAGTTTATGGACATTTACTGTATTTGCGGTTCATTATCCATGTGGCGGGAATCCTGAGAATCCCTCCCATCTGAGCAGTTTGGAATAGTCACAACCCACCTGTTTAAACTAACCTATGACCTTTTGTTATAGTGCGGGGAGACATTCCTGTGTCCAATGAACAATAAGATTGCAGGCCCCTTTGTAGTGTACTGTACTTTGTGTATATAAGGCAGCCAGCCTGGGCCAGCTCTCTCACTATTCTCCACAAAGGTTTTCATCATTGACTAACTGAGAGCTGGTTTCCAGGACTGCGCAGCGATCATTCCCATGTGTGTAAGTTTCTCTGTGACCACCTTATCCTCCTTATGTGTTTTTGCCACTTACTCTCTCTCTCTCTGTTATTGTTTATGATTATTCCGCTATTGTATATTCATGTCTAGATATTCTGTTTAGGTATTAATGTTAGTCTTGTAGTGTATAAGCTGTTAACTGTTTTCCCCTTTTTACATACTAATTATCGTCAGTAAAGGTTTTGGAACCTTAGCAAGGAGTCTGTGTTTCATTGGTTAGTACAGAGGGTATTCTGAGTGTCATAATCGCTCACACAGCTTTTATATTACTAAGGTCTATAAGCGATACATTATTACAGTGTTACAGTACTAAGATATACAGTGTAAAGCATATTCTGTGTTTAAAGTTTATAAAGGTTACTGTCTGTGTGTACGCTCGCTGTGTGTATTCCGTACACCCAGCGCAGCGTGTGTACGTAATTTGTGTACCACGTGCGAGGTCTTCATACGCAAATAGCGTACGGAGTGCGTAGCACGTGCACGTGGTTTAGCGGCCATTACGGCTACACAGTGTTAGGAAATAGCTTGTGTTATAAGATAAATAATTAGCTTTATCAATTAAGGGCTCGTCCGTCCTCCACATTTCCGCACTAGCGAACACAAGCAGACTTTATCTGTCAGCCAAGGGCGGGAAGGTAGTATCCCTTCGTATCCGTGTTGGTGGTTGGGGATACGGTAGTGCTGACTAGATAAGCGTCTGCATCGCTACGTTGTAGGAGTGCTGGTGGAATCCGGAACCGGAAGATAAGAACAGTACGCTATTGTTTTTTAAAACTGTTTCATTTCTGTTTGGTACACATTGCGTACGCAACACACGCACACACCTGCATTTTTCATTTGTGTAATTTCACATCTCGCCTTCCTGTTTGCCATTTATCATTGATAACGTGCTGAGAAAGATTTGTTGCTATTGGTAGTTAAAAGTAAAATTAATACGTAAGGGAGTCATTTGTAAAACACGCACACGGCTTTGCCTAAGATACAAGGGAGATCTGTGTGGTGCTCGGTAAATGATTACAGTTAAATATCATTTGCATTGATAGAAACGTGTTACTTGTGTTACTGTGGACGTGTCTGGCCTGTGTACACGTGTCCCTAACAAAGGGCTGGACAATCGTACGTGACGAAAGGGTCGACATACGTAGCGTATATTATGCAACGGAGCGTATGGGTACGCCCACTTGATACAAATCACACGATAGTATTGTTTTAGTAGGCGATACGGAGGCAACGCGATAATAGCGCAAGTTAATCTCAGTATCCTAAATTTTAGTGTAATAGATCCTTCTCTAGTTGCAACTCCTCTGGGACTAGCCTGTGATACTGCATGAAAGGAATTTTCTGTACAGAAAAGAAAGTAAAGAGTATATGAGGTGAAAGAGTGTGTGCATATATATAAGTTTCTCATTTTTGGTTGGAACCTAAGAAATCGAGTTCTCGTGAGGTACATCCGTGAAAGTGACAGCGCGTGGTGGCTTGGGAGGCATCCCTTGTTAGTCTTGTAATAAGAGCATTAGAGTATAGCGGTTTAGGAGGTCTACTGTATAAACATAGACCAGGAGGTCACAGACCAGGAGGTCCCGAGAGACAGACCAGGAGGTCTAGGTACAGCAGACTAGGAAGTCCGCTATAGATAGAGTATACCCATAAAGGCCATCAAGCTCTCGCTGAAGGAATTTGCAGCCGCAATTATCGATTCCGCTGGTTGTAAGGCGTATAAATAATAGTTATTTATACACAGTGCGACTGTACCGCATGTAATTGTGTGCATTAGTTTGTAACTTGACCCAGCACCATTTGCGTACGCTAGTGGGGTCATAAACGCTATTTGTACATTCTAACGTGATTTGTGTAATTTTTTTTATTTTAAGGGAGGTTTGCTGGTCACTCAGGAACACTCCAGCAACTGATAGTTACTGGGAAGGGTAAGTGCTCTTCGGATCACACCCACACGTTCCAGTAAATAGAGGTTCAGGTCGCAGGGGCCCTAGGTTGAGTACGCCAGCGCTAAGGCAGTGTGTGGGCGTATTGGTCGACGTGGGCGAGTGTGTGAAGGTACTAGGTAAACTTTCACCGTCGGCCTACCCCGGACATCTTGGTTTTTGTAAGGGTTCGCTGAAGACCCTGATTTGAAGATCAGAGGTAGTGAAAGCAACACCTGCAAAGATGGGGGCCAGTTGTTCAGGTAGGGGGCGATCAACCCTGGTTCAGGTTGATTTAGTAAGCCGGCCAATAGGGTCGGCAAGGTATATCATGTGTGAGAAATACGGGTCACACACAGAGGTTTTGTGCGATGAATGGGAAAGAATGACTGTGCATGATGGGGAAAAGTTCCCACGAGTAGGCAGTTTTAGTCCCGAGGTGTTACAAAATCTAAGGAGAAGGATATGTCTAATTAAATCTGCGAAGAGACGGATCAGACATTATGATTATTTACAGTTATGGCAACAGGAGGGTGAAATACAAAGAGGATTGGCTCAAGCGGCTGGATCTAACCCTATCAGGAAACTGATAGCCACCGCACCACCACCACCATACATAACAGGAGAGAAAGTGGTTACAGAGAATGGCACACTGGTGTATGATAAACATGCACTTAGTAAATGTATAGAGTAACGTAAATAAGTTTATTGATGCTAATGTTAACCCGTGCAAGCTGTACCCTGTTTTAAACCTTCCCCAGGATTGCGACCAGGAAGATGAGCCCACAACAATATCGGCACTCTCTCTAGCAGCCACCATACAAGAGACTACAGTGGGCACGGCCCAACCAGTAAGATTAGTATCAAAGGCCCCTAGCGGAGGGACAGGTGAGGTCATATCAACTGGTAAGTACGGCACTGCACACTATGCAGAAACCATTACACCACATGTTGTAGAATCTACTCAGAATGACGTTATTGAACTTAATCCTGTCAGGGTAATTGCGGTCCCAAATGGGAAGACTGACGCTTCGGGAGCCACTCCCGTCAGGAACATCGCCATGCACTGCCCTTTTTCCCGAACAGAATTAAGATCAATGATGTCTGAATTCCATGATCCTAGGAAAGATCTAGTTGCAAGCCACAGATACATTAGAGAGCTAGGTAACTCTGCAGAGCCCACTAACAAAGATTGGCGGACATTGCTGAGGGCATGTTTACCCTCCAATGTCGACTCAGTGAAATTTATCGCTGACTGTAAATTAGACGAAGAGGTACCCCTTACGGATGAGTACAACCAAGATAATGTAAAAAGAATCAATCTACAGTTAGGAGAATATTTCCCAGCTGTTGTCAAATGGAACAAAATTTTCTCCATCAAGCAAAAAGAGGGAGAAGCAGCTGCTGATTATTTTCATCGGGCACTGCAGGAAATGGCTAAGTATACAGGGATAGAAGACATTAAGACAAATGTGAATCATAGAGAAGTAGCAGTATCTGTGTTAATGGATGGTTCAAAGGAAGTATTGAGGACGAGGGTACAGACCACCCAACCATGTTGGCGAGGTTTGTCGGTGGCTACTTTGAGAGAGGCCGCTATTGATCATGATCGGAACATCACCAGACACAGGGAGTCGCAGAGTGATAAGCTGATGGCTGTAAGTATACAGGCCCTTACCACAAGGCCAACTCAGCATAAGTCTCAGACCCCTGTGGGTAAGTCAAATGTGGTAACTTGTTATTACTGTCATAAAGAGGGACATTTTGCACGAGAATGTAGATTAAGAAATACACAAAAATCATATCAAACCCGTAGACAACGACATGACATACGAGATTGGGATCAAGGACCGCAGAGACGGAGTTATGAGCCACACGCAGGGGAAACAAGAAGGTATCCCCCAAGAAGAGACTGGCAAGTCTCTGATAGTTCCCATTTACCCCCTTCACAGGTAATAGCTGCCAGTGCGATACAGGGAGGGCACCACACACCATAGGGGTGGGGCCATACCTGTAATCTGCAACCAGTGAAATTAATTGCGAGCCTTGGAAGTGAACCCGAGGTCACAATTGATGTAGCTGGTAGATCTCTAAATTTCCTTGTAGATACGGGGGCGGCCAAGTCAGTGATAAATTCGATCGTGGGCATGAGAACCACTGGTAAAACAATTCCAGCCATGGGAGTAACAGGAGTAGTACAACACTATCCTTTAAGCAAACCTGCAGAGATTACGATAGGGCCTTTGCATACCAAGCATTCCTTTTTGCTGGCTGCATCGGCTCCGACTAATCTCCTAGGGAGAGATTTACTGTGCAAAATGGGTTGTGTCATATATTGTACTCCTGAAGGTGTGTTCTTGGACATACCCGAGAACCACGCTCAGTAAGTGCAGGATATGCTAGATTCCCCAACAAGATTAATGTCACACACTGTTGTTGTAAATAGGTGTACGTCCAAGGTAGAGGAAATGATTTCCCAGATACCGGAATCACTTTGGACCAAGGATGGACAAGACACTGGATTAATGGCAAATGTAGCCCCAGTAGTTGTGCAAGTAAAAGATGGTAGGATAGCTCCAAAAATCCCACAATACCCTCTGAAGCCAGAGGTGGAGTTAGGAGTTTACCCTGTAATAGAGCGCTTGCTACAACAGGGCATTCTGGTAAGGACGTCCAGCACTGCCAATAGTCCCATCTTCCCTGTTAAAAAGAGTGGGGGGAGGGGTTACAGACTAGTGCAGGATCTAAGAGGGATCAACAAAATAGTTGAGAGTCAATTCCCCGTAGTGCCAAATCCAGCTGTCATTCTTATGCAAATCCCTCCCACTGCCAAATTTTTCACTGTGATTGACCTCTGCTCCGCCTTCTTCTCGGTACCTCTGCACCCTGACAGTCAATACTTATTCGCATTTACATACAGAGGAGTTCAGTACACCTGGACTCGCTTACCACAAGGTTTCATTGACAGTCCAAGTATTTTCTCACAGGCCTTGCATGATTGTTTACAGTCTTTTCAACCTGAGAGCGGATCAATATTAATACAGTACGTAGATGACCTACTGCTGTGTTCAGATTCACTTGAATCGTCCCTGAGAGATACGAAACAACTCCTGTTTCATCTTTCAGACACCGGACACAAGGTTTCCAAAGATAAGTTACAATTATGCCAGACCAGGGTGAAGTATTTGGGACACTGTCTGACACAAGGACTGAGACACCTCACCACTGATAGAATTCAAGCAATTCGTGACATGACTCTGCCACAAACCCAGCAACAGATTAGAACGTTTTTAGGAATGTGTGGGTATTGCCGTAACTGGATCCCAGGGTTTTCCATACTAGCCTTGCCTTTGCAGGAGATGGTCTCATCAAACAAACCAGATCGGATTTAGCACACAGACGAGTCTGAGATGGCATTTGAAAGACTTAAACAGTGCCTAACGCAGGCACCAGCATTAGGTATGCCAGATTATGGGAAACCCTTTGAGCTGTACGGAACAGAGAGTGCTGGGTGCGCGGCAGGTGTCTTAACCCAGAAGCATGGTGATGCCAGCAGGCCGGTAGCCTACTACAGCGCTCAGCTAGACACGGTAGCGCGATTCCTCCCCACATGCTTGCGAAGTGTTGCAGCGATAGCATTGCTAGTAAGTAAAAGCGAAGATGTAGTCCTAGGACACAATCCTAGTTCTATGGTTTTGCTGGGGTGCGCTCCCTGGGTCACTACGGGTATTATTTCTTTATGTAGAAAGGGAAAGTTCTCCTCACTGGACAGTTTATCAGCAGTACTTCCTTGTTCCGATATAACACGATGTCCTCAAAGAAAGAATTGGTATATAGTGAAGTCCCGTAGGGATCAAATGGATTATCAGAAATTTCAATCACATATACAGTATAATGTAAAAGAAATTTTAATCCGCCTAGGTGCGGCGGACCTACGTACCGGACTTAGTGGGGTGTCAGCAGTGCCCACCCAATTACGCTTGTAGTATCCCTTCCTTTAATCCTGTAGATTCCAATATTGGTTCTTCCCTAGTTCACCTTTACCTCTCCATCCAGGTGAAAGGTTTCCGTGAGTAGGAAAAAAATACCAATATATAGTGAAGTATTGCTTGTGTTCAGATATAAAAGTTATTTATTCATAAAGTGCAGAAAAAGTATAATATTTTAAAAAACACTAGACGTCTTGATCACAATAACAATTTAAAATCCACCACAGATTAGTGGACCCACGTACCAGAGGTTGTGGGGTGTCACAGTGGCCCACCCAAACAGCGCTTGTAATGTAGCTCCCCGGGGTATATAGCAGTAATCAGCGTGTTCCCTCTGGCTCCAGCAGGTCCCTCCAATCAGTCACCAACGTTTCTGCCCTCTGGGGGCCTTTGTCAAGGTGTGTGGTGTTAGTGTGTGGTCGGTCTATTTAAACCCCACAGTGTGCCCTGATTGGAGGAAACCTTACCGGTGCAAATTAACTTAAAAACATATTATAAACAACTTTTGTTCACTAACTGGTTACAAGCATGCTTTAAACCTGTTCCCTTCAATGGGTAATAGCATTCTTTACACCAGAAACGAGTTGTTAATTCGTTTCCTATCTCCGCGTGCGTTCCACTGCCAGTGGAACGCACGCCATCCTCCACTTCCGGGCGCGTGCGTTCCACAGTCCGTGGAACGCACGCCGCTTCCTGTTTAACCGGTAGTGCCGCGTGTAGCGCTGCGGGTCCGTGATAGAGGTCTCAGTGTACTAGAATCAATATCTACCTGTCACAGTGTGTTGATGTCCCCAATTTACCTATAAAGCGGAAGCATATCTTAATATGGGTATACTGTATAAAAAGACATATTATATAAAACTATATAAAAAATATATATATAAAAGAATATCGTAAAATGTTCAACTTCATGAAAGTAAAACAATAAAGATTATATACATAAAGAAAGGGTATCAAACTCATAAAAACCATTTTAGTTCAAAATCCATATTTAGCCCTTTTGGATTGAGAGTACCCATTTCATAAATAAGTCTCATTTCTGTTTGTGCTAATATTTCTTATCCATTGTTCCGTCTCCAATGATTTTGCACAGCTTTAAACCCTATCACATTGGTCAAACCCTCACACTTACTATTATGTACTGATTTAAAATGGTTAGATACAGAATGGGTGATTAGCCCCTTTTCTATATTTCTAACATGCTCCGCCCATCTTATTTTTAATGACCTACAAGTACGTCCAATATATTGCAAGCCACACTTGCATTCCATCAAATATATACAATTCTTTGTGTTGCAAGTGATGAATTCCTTAATGTCGTATTTAATTCCAGTAGATGCCGAGTAATAGTATTCAGTTTTTGATACCTGTGTTGTATGCGTTTGACACATTTTGCACAAGCCACACCTGTGGAAACCTTTGGTCTTTATTCTATTGGATTTTTTAGGAGGAATGGCACTTTTCACCATCCTCTGTCTCAGGTTCGGGGCCCTGCGATAAATGAATTTGGGTTGTGGCTTAATCAAGGGTTTTAAAACCGGGTCCCTAGATAGCAAGTGCCAATGTTTTCTTATAATGTTTTCCATCTCTCTATATTGGCTGTTGAAAGTGGTAATAAAGGGTAACATAATATCCTCTTCTTCTCTCTGAGTTTTCGGTCTCAAAATGTCCTCCCTATCCATTCTTGCTATTTCTTCTATATGTGTATCCATAGATTGTTTCTGGTATCCTTTTATGAGGAATTTCTTTTTTATGTCATCTGCCTGTTTTTTATATGTTTTATATGTTTCTATTTCCGTGCAGTTCCTCCTCATACGTCTAAACTGGCTCTTTGGAATATTCTTAATCCAGTTAGGATGATGGTTACTTCCTGTAGGAATATATGAATTGGTATCTGTAGGTTTAAAAAAGGATTTGGTGTGCATACATCCCTCTTTTATGTATATCGTCAAATCTAGAAAGTTAATTTCTTCCTTACTTATACTAAAAGTTAGGTCATTATTAAAGTTATTAGAATTCAATAGTATACAGAATTCATCTAGTAACTCTTTCTCACCTTCCCAAATGAATATTATGTCGTCGATGAACCTATACCAAAGTTTGATGTGTTGGAGGAACCTGTTATTGCCCCAAATATGGTTGTCCTCCCATAGGCTCATGAAGAGATTAGCGTATGAAGGCGCAAAACGAGTTCCCATTGCAGTCCCTCTTGTTTGTTGGAAACAATTTCCATTATACCAAAAAAAGTTATTTTTTAAGATGAAGTTAATGCTTTCCAATAGAAAGGGAATTTTGCTATCGGCATTCTCATTTTTCTCAAGATGGTATTTTACTGCTTGGATGCCTTTTTCGTGTTCTATAATTGTGTATAAACTCCGCACATCCGCGGTGCAGAGGAAGGAGTTTTCATTCCACGTTATGGTTTTCAGTTTGTTTAGAACGTCCGTGGTGTCCTTGATGTACGACTTAATTTTTAACACCTCAGGTTGCAGGTGATGGTCAATGAAATGAGACAAATTAGATGTTACTGAATTTGTGCCTGCAACTATAGGTCTCCCAGGGGGGTTTTCCACATCCTTGTGTATTTTAGGGAGTACGTAAAAGACTGGAAGACTGGGATCCGTAATTTTCATGTATTGTTCTTCTTTCTCTGTGATGACTTTCTGTTCTTTATACTTAGACAATAGAAGTGCCAAATTCTTCTCTATTCTCTCACTCGGATTCCCTCTTAATGTCATGTAGGTCTCTTTGTCTTCCAGTTGTTTCTTGATTTCCTCATCATATTTCTCTACATCCATAATGACTATCCCCCCCCCCTTATCTGCTGGTTTTATCACGATATTTGTGTTTTCACTTAAATTGTCAAGAGCAGCTTTCTGAAGTTTCGTTATATTCCGTGGAGCTTTCATCTTGAAGTGGGTGTCTTCCAGATCAGTCGTCACCGCTCTGTTAAAACTTTCTATAAAACAACCACGGTTAAATGTGGGGTTGAACGTTGATTTAGGCCTGAAGGGGTCCCTGGCCAATGTAGTTTCCCCTTTTTGTGTTAAGAAATTTTTTTTAGTGAGACTTTCCTGACAAATTTCTGTAAGTCTAAATAAGTTTGAAATTTGTTCAGTTTATTATTTGGGGCAAACTTAAGGCCCTTTTCAAGGACATCTCGTTCATCTTTAGAGAGTTGATGTTTACTCAGATTAAATACAGTTGCCTTTTCTGGGGTTGGAGTTTTATCAATAGTGTCCTTCTTTTTAGTCAGACCCTTCCCTCTCTTTCCCCTTTTCTTAGTTGTACGCTTAAAGACTAGAACCTTCTTTGCCTCCTCCTGCTCCCACCTAAAAAATCATTCCTATTGAGGGTTTGGTATCTATTTTCCATTCTCAAAGGTGGAGTATGACGTACTTCTTGACTTCTTCTCCATTCATCTTTGGTATAGAACCTTCTCCGATCAAAATGCTCTCGCCTATGTTCTTTTTCTGTATTGTATCGTGTTCTTTCTCCTCTGTTGGCATCTCTGGTTATCTGGTAATTTCTTCTTCTATTATTACCTGGATGATAGGTTCTTCTTCTGGATTGTGGAGTTATAAGTTTTTCAGGGGTTAGGTTTCTATTATAATATGTCTTATTTTTAAAACTCAATCTCGTTGATCTTTCTGGGGTGGGATTGTATTCACAATTACAAGGTGTTTCCTCTCTATAATTTCTTACCACCTCTACTGAATCCCGTAATCTTTCCTCTTTATCATTAATATCACTTTTTTTTATCGTGTTTATCCCTGATAAACTTCCTTTTTTTTCTTAATATAGTCTCTTTTTCTTTTCTGACTATCCTTCTTTCCATTTCCCCTTCTATTCGGATGTATTCATCCAAATCTCTATATGGTGTTAATAACTCTGTATATTGTTCTATCTCAGTTTCTAATTGGGCTAAATTCTTTTTCCTTTCATTAATAATTAAATTGATCAATGCGGAAGAACATTCTTCCAGAATAGTATCCCATTGATCATAGAATTCACTACTTTCCTGGTCTGAAGAGGGTCTTTTATCTATTCTTAGACCTCTTGGTATAAGTTTCTCTGTATTATATCTTTCTAGGGTCGCGGTCTCCCACCATACCCGACTTTCTTTGAGAAGTATGTATTCTAATTTTTTCATATTACTTTCTATATCTTTCAGGTCTAATTTTTCTTTATTCGTAGGAATTTCATCTACTGTGTTTGACGTAAATACTGAATTAATAAGTAGATTTCTTTGTCCCCTGTAACCCAGCATGATGCTGCCAATCTTATACTAATAACCAAGAACAGTAATACACAAAAACAAATTTACAGATGGCGCTTCAGTTCAGAGGTGCTGCAATCTCCCAGCTGGGACGGTTATCAATTTCCCAAAAAGTTCAATCCTAGTTCTATGGTTTTGCTGGGGTGCGCTCCCTGGGTCACTACGGGTATTATTTCTTTATGTAGAAAGGGAAAGTTCTCCTCACTGGACAGTTTATCAGCAGTACTTCCTTGTTCCGATATAACACGATGTCCTCAAAGAAAGAATTGGTATATAGTGAAGTCCCGTAGGGATCAAATGGATTATCAGAAATTTCAAGGGATACTACAAGCGTAATTGGGTGGGCACTGCTGACACCCCACTAAGTCCGGTACGTAGGTCCGCCGCACCTAGGCGGATTAAAATTTCTTTTACATTATACTGTATATGTGATTGAAATTTCTGATAATCCATTTGATCCCTACGGGACTTCACTATATACCAATTCTTTCTTTGAGGACAACGTGTTATATCGGAACAAGGAAGTACTGCTGATAAACTGTCCAGTGAGGAGAACTTTCCCTTTCTACATAAAGAAATAATACCCGTAGTGACCCAGGGAGCGCACCCCAGCAAAACCATAGAACTAGGATTGAACTTTTTGGGAAATTGATAACCGTCCCAGCTGGGAGATTGCAGCACCTCTGAACTGAAGCGCCATCTGTACATTTGTTTTTGTGTATTACAGTCCTAGGACACAACCTCACAATTCATACACCACATGCAGTGTCAGCTTTACTGAATTCTGCCCAAACCAGACACGTCTCATCAGCGCGGTTTACAAGATGGGAATTGGCATTCAGGGCCCCGGTAAACATCACCATAAGGAGATGCAGTGCATTAAATCCTGCAACATATCTCCCAGGTGTGCCTGGACAGGCACAAAGGGTGGAGGATGAGAGTGATGGTGAAGGAGGATTTAGTAAAGACAATGACACACATGATTGTATGGAATATTTGACCTAAAATTTCACGGCAAGGCCTGACATCAGTGACAACCCACTGGAAGATGTAGATTTTACTTTCTACACTGACGGTAGTTGTCACAGACAGACGGACTCGGGAGACTTGTGTACTGGATACGCTGTCGTAGATGACCAAGGTACCATAGAAGCGGACCCCTTAGGCCCACCACACTCAGCACAAGTTGCTGAGCTGGTTGCCCTAACCAGAGCATGCGAATTGGCTAAAGGCAAGTCAGCCAATATCTACACGGATTCTAGGTACGCCTTCGGAGTAGTCCATGATTTCGGGGCCCTATGGCGCCTCAGAAATTTCATGACGGCAGCTGGCACAACCGTAGCGCATGCAGCCCACATCAAAAGACTTCTAACAGCGATACAGGAACCCGACAGAGTGGCTGTTATCAAGTGTAAAGCTCACACGTATAGCCAAGACCCGGTATCACTTGGTAACAGCCGAGCAGACGAAGCTGCTAAATCAGCAGCCAGTACCCCCATACAGACAGACATCACACAATTGATGGTATTCAATACTGTCAACACACAGAAATTGTGTGAAATGCAACATTTGTGTTCACCACAAGAAAGGGCAGTCTGGAGGTCAAAAGGATATGGCCAGGAGGACTCTGGACAGATGGACAGGGTAAGCCAGTGGCACCCAGAGCATACCTTCCAAGTCTAGCGGAAGCGGCACATGGGCTGACTCATCTAGGCAAAGAAGGAATGTGTAAGTTGGTAAGAGCTTATTGGTGCGCCCCAGGATTTTCTTCCCATACGGGTAAAAGAGCGATGACATGTCTAACCTGCTTGAGGAAGAATATCGGAAAGGCAATACCAACAGAGCCATCCCATATCCCTCCTACAGATGGCCCTTTCCAGGTAATACAAATTGATTTCATACAATTGCCACCTTGTAGAAATTTAAAGTATGTATTGGTTTGTATTGACGTGTTCTCAAATTGGGTTGAAGCATTTCCCGCGGCCACAAATACCGCTGTGTTTACTGCAAAGAAAATTGTGCAGGAATTTGTGTGCAGGTATGGTATCCCTAGAATCATTGAGAGTGATAGGGGTACCGATTTCACAGGTGAAGTTTTTCAAGCAATGTGTAAGTTAATGGGAATTAATAGTAAGCTGCACACTCCGTACCGCCCCCAGGCGAGTGCGAAAGTGGAAAGAGTAAACAGCACTATTAAAAACAAATTAAGCAAGGTAATGGCTGAAACAGGATTGTTGTGGCCCGAAGCTTTGCCAATCGTACTATACAGCATAAGAACCACTCCCAGGTCCCCTCTTAATCTGTCTCCTTTTGAAATTCTGTTTGGTCGACAACCCCATGTTATGATTAACCCCCTGGATGATTTGAAATGTAACAATGAAGTAACCGTAAAGTATTTGGTTAAGATGAGTAAGCAATTGAGGAATAAGAATGATAATCTAAAGTTGGTGATTCCTGATTTGCCAGACAGTAATTGTCATGACATTGAACCTGTGGATTATATAATGATACGGAATTTTCTACGCTCAGGTTGCCTTATTGACAGATGGGAAGGACCATACCAAGTCTTATTAACCAGCACAACAGCATTGAAGGTTGCCGAGAGGGAGACTTGGGTCCATTCGTCTCATTGTAAGAAGGTTGCTGATCCAGAGAGGTCCCGCGACAAATAACAGACGGTAGAGGAAATTGTATCGTTAGAGTGTCTGTTTCAAGAAAGTTGAGACGGCACCTGAGCACTGAGAATAATAAGATCGGAGGCGTTTGTCGAGCTAGATTTCTTTTTCCCTTTTGTTGTTTTCTCCACTTCCCACCTCCCTCATTTTCTACCTCCCCCCTTCTCATTCTTCTCCTTTTCCTCCTATAAGATGGACTTACCCCAAGAGACTGTGATCCGGATTTTCCTGTTGACCCTATTGTTGACCAGAGCAGTCTGTTTCGGTGAGAGTACCATGGAGGTCGAGAAAGGATCTGGAATGGGTTCTGATGACCAGGATGGAGGCGTAGTTTTCCAAGAGCAGCACAATCACCGAGTAAAGGCGAGTATCAGAAAACGATCTGGTAGCATTGACAATAGAAGGAATTGTGAAGGATTGTTAACTGAAGAGAACTGCATCTGTAGGCATTGTGACAATATAGTTGAGGATGGGTGCATCAAGAAATGTCAGTCCAGTTTTAATATCCACATGGACCGGCATCCATTGAGTGACTATCACTCCTTAGTGGGTAAAGTGTTAAACCAGACAGACTGTTGGGTATGCTCTCAAGTACCTCAAGGTCATAGAAAATCAGGACTAGTACCATTCCCTTTAACTGTAGGAGAGGTACTTGAGTTAAGTGGTGGGAGGCCGGTGGACAAGAGGTTTAATATCTCTAGTCCTCCTAGTTTGAAGCTCCACCAGTATCATGTGGATAGGTCGTTAGTATGCTTTAACATTTCCAATCCCCGAAAGCCGGGAAATTGGGAAGTGTCATGGAGTAATCAAACCATGACATTCTCACATAGAGCCGATAGAATGCCCATAGACACAGAGCTTATACGCCAGATAGCCGACAGTGGAAGATTTTTCCGGTATAGGTACACTCTAGGAAGTAGGACCATGCGAGTTGGAGAAGTATCACCAGGATACTGTGCACATATCGTACAACCAGATACGTGTACTAGACAGATGGGAGAATTAGGGTTAGGAGATTTCACATGGAAAATTTGTAACATGGTTATGTCATACTTCGTCCCATATGTTCTCCCCGATGATGCATATTTCATATGCGGGAGAAAGGCAAAAGTGGCTTGCCCCAAACTCAGAGGGATTGTGTTACATTGGAAAAGTACTGCCTGAAGTAATGACTGTATCCCATATCAAAATGAAAGACATTCACCGCGGTGCCCAAGCTCCTTATACTCACACTCATTATGAGCACGTCGTTAAACGGCACCTGATAGAGAGGACAGAGCATCCAGCCTCTGATTTGATCCATGAATCCACCGGGATTCAATTCCTACTCGCATTAGATATCACTCGTACCGCCAGAGGAGTGATAAATTATAGATATATATCTGCGCTAGCAAACTTATTAGACAATATCACCGAAATGTATGACGACACGTTCAGGTATACTGGGAGAGAGTTACAAGCCTACAAAACAGAGCTGGTTCAGCATAGGATGATTCTCAATTACCTCACAGCGGTGACAGGCGGGTATTGTGTTACCCTAGCATCTCAGTATGGAGTAAAGTGCTGCACGTATATTACAAACAGCACTGAGGACCCGGCCGAGGTCATAGACCAAAAGATGGATGACATTTTGCAATTGAAATGGGAGTTCCGAAGGAGACATAATCTCACTCTCGCTGCTGTGAGTAATGAGCTGACCAGTTGGGTGTCATGATTGAACCCACGAAATTGGTTCTCTGGTTTAGGAGAATGGGCCCAAGGCATTATAATGGATGTAGGGAAATTTCTCTTGTGTATTCTGGGAGTCGTCATATTGGTTGGTCTGATATTTAGATGCGTTCGGACTTTAACGAAGTGTAAAGGTAGTACCAGAGTGATGAGTCTGAGGAGCGAGGACACAGTAATAACAACAACTAATTTGATTTATGACCCAACGATAGAGACAATGTTGTGATGAAAATGTGATTCCACGGTCCATTTCTTTCACCCGTTTCTCCTTTGTTTTCCTCCAAGGTACAAAGACATCCGCTTGGAAGAAGAATTTGACAACCTCTTTTATACAGACCATTGATGAACTGTCTCACAGACACCCAACACTTTTAGTGACTTTAACTATCTACTGGAAACCCAATACTTTAGAGACTGTAATTTTACGGACACTGGAAAAGCTTTTGTTCGCCACTTATAGCAAAAGCACAGAGAGACATCAGACAACATGTACATCAAGACAAGACACCAGACAAGACCTCAATCGGCGACTGTACATTAAAACTCACATAGTTTTATGACTGCATTTATAACAATTGCTTCTTATCTTTATTTCTTCAACCTCCAGGTAGTATCTCACATAGTCGACAGGTGATTCTCACATATTAGCACCCACATACTCTCCCCCTTCATGTATCATCAACTAATGTGCACCCCATTTGTTGTAACCAAAAGCCGAAAAGAGCTCGGTAGAGTTTGACAGCCCATCCACAGACCCTTAATACGGGATAAGAAGGATTCAAATGTATACTTCGCAATACCTCGAAGCTTGATTTAAAACACGTACGGCACGATGATACATGACCCCTCAGACATGGATTCATACACACATGCTTCTACTATCTCACTAGGTCATACCTTTCCCACCCTCTCCTCTCCTCCCTTTACCCAATCATAAAAAGGTATTTACATGATGACCTATATTTTTCTGTTTGAACTGTTTTAGGAAGTGGCAGTTATTGATGACTGCCAAAGGGTGGACTGTCAAAGTCGAAAAATATCATGCTTCACGTTGCCATATATTAACCCCATGCACATGCATGCTGCTCGTGCATATAGTCTGCCGTACGTGCACATGTCCGCAAGTGCGTACACTCGCTCCGGCGAGTACGCACGGTATATGCGTATTTACGGTAGAGTTTATGAGCTTGTAGCGGGCGACTCATTTATAGTATAGTTAACCCACATAGCGTGTTTTGTACGTAATGTTCCCTTTAATCATATCAGCGAGTATGTTTAGTGTAACTGGTTCATGGACAAAGGAATTCCTCTTTACATGATACGAAGGGTCAGACAGGGTCTGAGCGGTGGTGTTTAGTACCTAACTAAAGAGCATTTTATTAGAAACAATCTGGTGCTGGTTAGGTAAAGATTAATCGCTCCTGCGTATTATAGTTATGTCTATAAGTAGTTCATGGACATTTACTGTATTTGCGGTTCATTATCCATGCGGCGGGAATCCTGAGAATCCCTCCCATCTGAGCAGTTTGGAATAGTCACAACCCACCTGTTTAAACTAACCTATGACCTTTTGTTATAATGCGGGGAGACATTCCTGTGTCCAATGAACAATAAGATTGTAGGCCCCTTTGGAGTGTACTGTACTTTGTGTATATAAGGCAGCCAGCCTGGGCCAGCTCTCTCACTACTCTCCACAAAGGTTTTCATCATTGACTAACTGAGAGCTGGTTTCCAGGAATGCGCAGCGATCATTCCCATGTGTGTAAGTTTCTCTGTGACCACCTTATCCTCCTTATGTGTTTTTGCCACTTACTCTCTCTCTCTGTTATTGTTTATGATTATGCCGCTATTGTATATTCATGTCTAGATATTCTGTTTAGGTATTAATGTTAGTCTTGTAGTGTATAAGCTGTTAACTGTTTTCCCCTTTTTACATACTAATTATCGTCAGCAAAGGTTTTGGAACCTTAGCAAGGAGTCTGTGTTTCATTGGTTAGTACAGAGGGTATTCTGAGTGTCATAATCGCTCACACAGCTTTTATATTACTAAGGTCTATAAGCGATACATTATTACAGTGTTACAGTACTAAGATATACAGTGTAAAGCATATTCTGTGTTTAAAGTTAATAAAGGTTACTGTCTGTGTGTACGCTCGCTGTGTGTATTCCGTACACCCAGCGCAGCGTGTGTACGTAATTTGCGTACCACGTGCGAGGTCTTCATACGCAAATAGCATACGGAGTGCGTAGCACGTGCACGTGGTTTAGCGGCCATTACGGCTACACAGTGTTAGGAAATAGCTTGTGTTATAACATAAATAATTAGCTTTATCAACTGGTTGGTTTGGGCCCCCACCAAAAAAAGAAGCAATCAATCTCTCCTTGCACAAACTGGCTCTACAGAGGCAAGATGTCCACCTCATCATCAACCTCCGATTCCTCACCCCTTTCACTGTGTACATCCCCCTCCTCACAGATTATTAATTCGTCCCCACTGGAATCCACCATCTCAGGCCCCTGTGTACTTTCTGGAGGCAATTGCTGCTGGTGAATGTCTCCACGGAGGAATTGATTATAATTCATTTTGATGAACATCATCTTCTCCACATTTTCTGGAAGTAACCTCGTACGCCGATTGCTGACAAGGTGAGCGGCTGCACTAAACACTCTTTCGGATTACACACTGGAGGGAGGGCAACTTAGGTAGAATAAAGCCAGTTTGTGCAAGGGCCTCTAAATTGCCTCTTTTTCCTGCCAGTATACGTACGGACTGTCTGACGTGCCTACTTGGATGCGGTCACTCATATAATCCTCCACCATTCTTTCAATGGTGAGAGAATCATATGCAGTGACAGTAGACGACATGTCAGTAATCGTTGGCAGGTCCTTCAGTCCGGACCAGATGTCAGCACTTGCTCCAGACTGCCCTGCATCACCGCCAGCGGGTGGGCTCGGAATTCGTAGCCTTTTCCTCGCACCCCCAGTTGCGGGAGAATGTGAAGGAGGAGATGTTGACGGGTCACGTTCCGCTTGACTTGACAATTTGCTCACGAGCAGGTCTTTCAACCTCTGCAGACTTGTGTCTGCCGGAAAGAGAGATACAACGTAGGTTTTAAATCTAGGATCGAGCACGGTGGCCAAAATGTAGTGCTCTGATTTCAACAGATTGACCACCCGTGAATCCTGGTTAAGCGAATGAAGGGCTCCATCCACAAGTCCCACATGCCTAGCGGAATCGCTCTGTTTTAGCTCCTCCTTCAATGTCTCCAGCTGCTTCTGCAAAAGCCTGATGAGGGGAATGACCTGACTCAGGCTGGCAGTGTCTGAACTGACTTGACGTGTGGCAAGTTCAAAGGGTTGCAGAACCTTGCACAATGTTGAAATCATTCTCCACTGCGCTTGATTCAGGTGCATTCCCCCTCCTTTGCCTATATCGTGGGCAGATGTATAGGCTTGAATGGCCTTTTGCTGCTCCTCCATCCTCTGAAGCATATAGAGGGTTGAATTCCACCTCGTTACCACCTCTTGCTTCAGATGATGGCAGGGCAGGTTCAGGAATGTTTGGTGGTGCTCCACTCTTCGGCACGCGGTGGCTGAATGCCGAAAGTGGCCCGCAATTCTTCGGGACACCGACAGCATCTCTTGCACACCCCTGTCATTTTTTAAATAATTCTTCACCACCAAATTCAATGTATGTGCAAAACATGGGACGTGCTGGAATTTGCCCACATGTGATGCACACACAATATTGGGGGCATTGTCCGATGTCACAAATCCCCAGGAGAGTCCAATTGGGGTAAGCCATTCTGCGATGATGTTCCTCAGTTTCCGTAAGAGGTTGTCAGCTGTGTGCCTCTTCTGGAAAGCGGTGATACAAAGCGTAGCCTGCCTAGTGTTATGATTCCAGCACTCTGGTCTGAGGAGATCTTATTGCAAGGACCGGAGCACTGGAACGTAATGCTGGGGAAGGGAGCGGGAATGGAAAATAGCCCCTGGCGCCCTTACTCCGTTGTCTCGCCCGTGCTGTCAGAAATCCCCTGCGAGACTATGGTTGCTTGAGCCCATGGCAGCCGCGTTTGAAGGGCGGATTATGTCTGCCCAACTCCGATGCCCCCTCAGGTCTTAATGAGAGACAAAGGGAAATCCGAGACAGGGTGATAACAAGGGGCCCTCTGACTAAACAACCAGGCCAGGGGCTACAAGCTAACTTAAAACTAGAATATGTGCGGAAAAACCGCCAGGGAAAAGGACAACCAAAATCTCCACTTGTCCACTTCTCCTACCCGGCACCGCCGAGTTCCAGAGAGGACTTGTGGAAGCGGAACCCTCCGCAAATGCTCCAAAAACAGAATATAAAGATAAAGCGGCTGAACCGCAACACACGGCAGAGCCGCAACTCACGAACACCACTCGATATTCTCAGGTGATCATAAAGGACTACAGGGGACCAAACGACTTCCTGAGATGAGATGACAACTCCCAGATTCAGGACTTCTGAGGACAGGAATGACCGGATACAGCAGGACTGGAACAGACGTTCAGCAAACCAAAGCAGCTTGCAGGAAGCTATTACCGGCGTCTGTGTGAAGCACTGAGAAAGCATTTAACAAAGAGTCCTCCAATCAGATGCCCCCAGTCTAATTGCCCCCAATGCTGTGCAGCTGCCCTGCTGCACACCCACAAGACCAGCGTGTAATTAGTAATCTGACCCTGCAACGGGGAACGCGGTCCGTCCATGGCGTCCCCGTTGCCAGGGTCCAGGCGGCTCAGCCGCTCAGCGTCCCTGCGTTGCTAGGGAGCCGGCGGCTACGCACGCACGGCGTCCCTAGTTGATAGGCGCCGGGACGCGAGGACAACGCGGACCCCGGCGCCTAACACCTAGGAATGAGTTGGCGTTTGCGATATACTGCTACTGGTGCCGCCGCTGCTATTCTTGCTGTGGGAGGCAATACATCTACCCAGTGGGCTGTCACAGTCATATAGTCCTGAGTCTGCCCTGCTCCACTTGTCCACATGTCCGTGGTTAAGTGGACATTGGGTACAACTGCATTTTTTAGGACACTGGTGACTCTTTTTCTGAGGTCTGTGTACATTTTCGGTATCGCCTGCCTAGAGAAATGGAACCTAGATGGTATTTGGTACCGGGGACACAGTACCTCAATCAAGTCTCTAGTTGCCTCTGAATTAACGTTGGATACCGGAACCACGTTTCTCACCGCCCAGGCTGCCAAGGTCTCAGTTATCCGCTTTGCAGCAGGATGACTGCTGTGATATTTCATCTTCCTCGCAAAGGACTGTTGGACAGTCAATTGCTTACTGGAAGTAGTACAAGTGGTCTTCCGACTTCCCCTATGGGATGACGATCGACTCCCAGCAGCAACAACAGCAGCGCCAGCAGCAGTAGGCGTTACACTCAAGAAGGATGCATCAGAGGAATCCCAGGCAGGAGAGGACTCGTCAGACTTGCCAGTGACATGGCCTGCAGGACTATTGGCTTTCCTGTGTAAGGAGGAAATTGACACTGAGGGAGTTGGTGGTGTGGTTTGCAGGAGCTTGGTTACAAGAGGAAGGGATTTAGTTGTCAGTGGACTGCTTCCGCTGTCACCCAAAGTTTTTGAACTTGTCACTGACTTCTGATGAATGCGCTCCAGGTGACGTATAAGGGAGGATGTTCCTAGGTGGTTAACGTCCTTACCCCTACTTATTACAGCTTGACAAAGGCAACACACGGCTTGACACCTGTTGTCCGCATTTGTGTTGAAATAATTCCACACCGAAGAGGTGATTTTTTGGGTATTTTGACCAGGCATGTCAATGGCCATATTCGTCCCACGGACAACAGGTGTCTCCCCGGGTGCCTGACTTAAACAAACCACCTCACCATCAGAATCCTCCTTGTCAATTTCCTCCCCAGCACCAGCAACACCCATATCCTCATCCTGGTGTACTTCAACAGTGACATCTTCAATTTGACTATCAGGAACTGGACTGCGGGTGCTCCTTCCAGCACTTGCAGGGGGCGTGCAAATGGTGGAAGGCGCCACCTCTTCCCGTCCAGTGTTAGGAAGGTCAGGCATCGCAACCGACACAATTGGACTCTCCTTGGGGATTTGTGATTTAGAAGAACGCACAGTTCTTTGCTGTGCTTTTGCCAGCTTAAGTCTTTTAATTTTTCTAGCGAGAGGATGAGTGCTTCCATCCTCATGTGAAGCTGAACCACTAGCCATGAACATAGGACAGGGCCTCAGACGTTCCTTGCCACTCCGTGTCGTAAATGGCATATTGGCAAGTTTACGCTTCTCATCAGACGCTTTCAGTTTTGATTTTTGGGTCATTTTACTGAACTTTTGTTTTTTGGATTTTACATGCTCTCTACTATGACATTGGGCATCGGCCTTGGCAGACGACGTTGATGGCATTTCATCATCTCGGCCATGACTAGTGGCAGCAGCTTCAGCACGAGGTGGAAGTGGATCTTGATCTTTCCCTATTTTACCCTCCACATTTTTGTTCTCCATTTTTTAATGTGTGGAATTATATGCCAGTATCAATAGCAATGGCCTACTACTATATATACTGCGCACAAAAACTTAAATGCACCACAGGTATGGATGGATAGTATACTTGACGACACAGAGGTAGGTACAGCAGTGGCCTACTGTACCGTAATGCTATATATTATATACTGGTGGTCAGCAAACTGTGCCAAACTGAAATGCACCACAGGTATGGATGGATAGTATACTTGACGACACACAGGTAGGTACAGCAGTGGCCTACTGTACCGTAAAGGTGCGTAATGCTATATATTATATACTGGTGGTCAGCAAACTGTGCAAAACTGAAATGCACCACAGGTATGGATGGATAGTATACTTGACGACACAGAGGAAGGTACAGCAGTGGCCTACTGTACCGTAATGCTATATATTATATACTGGTGGTCACTGGTCAGCAAAACTGTACTCCTCCTATATAATATTATACTGGTGGTCCCCCCAGTCCCCACAATAAAGCAGCACACTGAGCACAGATATGGAGTGTTTTTCAGGCAGACAACGTATACTGGTGGTCACTGTCAGCAAAACTCTGCACTGTACTCCTATATTATACAGCTGCTCCCCAGTCCCCACAATAAAGCAGTGTGAGCACAGATATTTGCAGCACACTGTGCACAGATATGGAGCGTTTTTCAGGCAGAGAACGTATAATACTGGTGGTCACTGGTCATCAAAACTCTGCACTGTACTCCTCCTATATAATACTGGTGGTCCCCAGTCCCCACAATAAAGCAATGTGAGCACAGATATATGCAGCACACTGAGCACAGATATGGAGTGTTTTTCAGGCAGACAACGTATACTGGTGGTCACTGTCAGCAAAACTCTGCACTGTACTCCTCCTATATTAATATACAGCTGCTCCCCAGTCCCCACAATTAAGCAATAAGTAAAGCAAGCACAAATATTTGCATCAACAATACACGGAGAGGACGCCAGCCACGTCCTCTCCCTAACATTTCCAATGCACAAGTGAAAATTGCGGCGACGCGCGCCTGCTTATATAGAATCCGAATCTCGCGAGAATCCGACAGCGGGATGATGACGTTCGGGCGCGCTCGGGTTAACCGATCCATACGGGAGAATCCGAGTATGCCTCGGACCCGTGTAAAATGGGTGAGGTTCGGGGGGGTTCGGTTTCCGAGGAACCGAACCCGCTCATCACTAATTATGAACAAGCATGTACTTTATTTGAAATACAGTACATGTAGACAGAAAGGTAATCTTTATTTTCGGAAATTAATGTGGTCAAACCACCCGAACTCCCAGCGCACTGTCTTACAATTGTAAACATATGAATAAAACATTTATATAATTTAGCACAGTCACACTAGCTGCAAGTACTCATGGGTTTACGAAAACCTGCACACTTTTCTACAGTAAGCACACAAAAATCATGATTAATGTGCAGGGTGGGAGATTATTAAAATAATTAACACAAATGAATTAAGTATAACTGTGTTTACATTCACTCAGTAAATACACAAGAAACATGCTTAAAATACACCTATAATAGTGTACTTCAATGAAATAAAACTGATGCACACAATTTTAACACATGAACATTCATCTGATTCAGGGCCGTAACTACGTGTGTGCCAAGTGGGCTTGGCACACAGCGCAGTTGCCCTGAGGGCGCACGGCCAGCGGCATGTAATGAGTCAAATTGACTCATTACATGCCGCCTCTGCTGTGTGCGCCGTGCGCCGCACTGTGGAGGGAGAAGAGGACCAGCGCCGGGCAGCGGAGAAGGAGGAGGAAGGAGTGGGAGAAGGGAGCCGCAGCAGCGCTATGTCATTGGTAGTAAGCGCCGCTGCAGCATCCTCCTCTCCTTCTGTATTGGCTGCCCGGCGCTGCTGTGGATGCTGGGATGCGGTTCCTCCATCCCAGCATCCACAGCAGCGCCGGGCAGCCAGTACGGAAGGAGAGGGGGATGCTGCAGCGGCGCTTACTACCAATGACATAGCGCTGCTGCGGCTCCCTGCTCCCCCTCCCTCCTCCTCCTTCTCACCTCACTGCCTGCACCGAGGGAGCTGCACGAGGAGCCTGACTGCCAGCAGGGAGATGGTAAGTATATCTCTCTTTCTTTCTCTCTCTCTCTCTCTCTCTCTCAGGGGGTCACCGTCTGCCGCAATGTGTAAAAAGGGGGAGGGCTGCCGCAATGTGTAAAAAGGGGGATGGCTGCCGCAATGTGTAAATAGGGGGATGGCTGCCGCAATGTGTAAAAAGGGGGACTGGCTCTAAAAAGGGGGACTGGCTGCCGCAATGTGTAAAAAGGGGGTCTGGCTGCCGCAATGTGTAAAAAGGGGTCCTGGCTGCCGCAATGTGTAAAAAGGGGGACTGGCTGCTGCAATGTGTAAAAAGGGGGACTGGCTGCCGCAATGTGTAAAAAGGGGGACTGGCTGCCGCAATGTGTAAAAAGGGGGACAGTCTGCTGTAATGTGTAAAAAGGGGGATGGCTGCCGCAATGTGTAAAAAGGGGGATGGCTGCCGCAATGTGTAAAAAGGGGGATGGCTGCCGCAATGTGTAAAAAGGGGGACTGGCTGTAAAAAGGGGGACTGGCTGCCGCAATGTGTAAAAAGGGGGCCTGACTGCCGCAATGTGTAAAAAGGGGTCCTGGCTGCCGCAATGTGTAAAAAGGGGGACTGGCTGCTGCAATGTGTAAAAAGGGGGACTGTCTGCTGTAATGTGTAAAAAGTAGAGATGAGCGCCTGAAATTTTTCGGGTTTTGTGTTTTGGTTTTGGGTTCGGTTCCGCGGCCGTGTTTTGGGTTCGAACGCGTTTTGGCAAAACCTCACCGAATTTTTTTTGTCGGATTCGGGTGTGTTTTGGATTCGGGTGTTTTTTTCAAAAAACACTAAAAAACAGCTTAAATCATAGAATTTGGGGGTCATTTTGATCCCAAAGTATTATTAACCTCAAAAACCATAATTTACACTCATTTTCAGTCTATTCTGTATACCTCACACCTCACAATATTATTTTTAGTCCTAAAATTTGCACCGAGTTCGCTGTGTGAGTAAGATAAGCGACCCTAGTGGCCGACACAAACACCGGGCCCATCTAGGAGTGGCACTGCAGTGTCACGCAGGATGTCCCTTCCAAAAAACCCTCCCCAAACAGCACATGACGCAAAGAAAAAAAGAGGCGCAATGAGGTAGCTGTGTGAGTAAGATTAGCGACCCTAGTGGCCGACACAAACACCGGGCCCATCTAGGAGTGGCACTGCAGTGTCACGCAGGATGGCCCTTCCAAAAAACCCTCCCCAAACAGCACATGACGCAAAGAAAAAAAGAGGCGCAGTGAGGTAGCTGTGTGAGTAAGATTAGCGACCCTAGTGGCCGACACAAACACCGGGCCCATCTAGGAGTGGCACTGCAGTGTCACGCAGGATGTCCCTTCCAAAAAACCCTCCCCAAACAGCACATGACGCAAAGAAAAAAAGAGGCGCAATGAGGTAGCTGACTGTGTGAGTAAGATTAGCGACCCTAGTGGCCGACACAAACACCGGGCCCATTTAGGAGTGGCACTGCAGTGTCACGCAGGATGTCCCTTCCAAAAAACCCTCCCCAATCAGCACATGATGCAAAGAAAAAGAAAAGAAAAAAGAGGTGCAAGATGGAATTGTCCTTGGGCCCTCCCACCCACCCTTATGTTGTATAAACAAAACAGGACATGCACACTTTAACCAACCCATCATTTCAGTGACAGGGTCTGCCACACGACTGTGACTGATATGACGGGTTGGTTTGGACCCCCCCCAAAAAAGAAGCAATTAATCTCTCCTTGCACAAACTGGCTCTACAGAGGCAAGATGTCCACCTCATCATCACCCTCCGATATATCACCGTGTACATCCCCCTCCTCACAGATTATCAATTCGTCCCCACTGGAATCCACCATCTCAGCTCCCTGTGTACTTTGTGGAGGCAATTGCTGCTGGTCAATGTCTCCGCGGAGGAATTGATTATAATTCATTTTAATGAACATCATCTTCTCCACATTTTCTGGATGTAACCTCGTACGCCGATTGCTGACAAGGTGAGCGGCGGCACTAAACACTCTTTCGGAGTACACACTTGTGGGAGGGCAACTTAGGTAGAATAAAGCCAGTTTGTGCAAGGGCCTCCAAATTGCCTCTTTTTCCTGCCAGTATAAGTACGGACTGTGTGACGTGCCTACTTGGATGCGGTCACTCATATAATCCTCCACCATTCTATCAATGTTGAGAGAATCATATGCAGTGACAGTAGACGACATGTCCGTAATCGTTGTCAGGTCCTTCAGTCCGGACCAGATGTCAGCATCAGCAGTCGCTCCAGACTGCCCTGCATCACCGCCAGCGGGTGGGCTCGGAATTCTGAGCCTTTTCCTCGCACCCCCAGTTGCGGGAGAATGTGAAGGAGGAGATGTTGACAGGTCGCGTTCCGCTTGACTTGACAATTTTGTCACCAGCAGGTCTTTCAACCCCAGCAGACTTGTGTCTGCCGGAAAGAGAGATCCAAGGTAGGCTTTAAATCTAGGATCGAGCACGGTGGCCAAAATGTAGTGCTCTGATTTCAACAGATTGACCACCCGTGAATCCTTGTTAAGCGAATTAAGGGCTCCATCCACAAGTCCCACATGCCTAGCGGAATCGCTCCGTGTTAGCTCCTCCTTCAATGTCTCCAGCTTCTTCTGCAAAAGCCTGATGAGGGGAATGACCTGACTCAGGCTGGCAGTGTCTGAACTGACTTCACGTGTGGCAAGTTCAAAGGGCATCAGAACCTTGCACAACGTTGAAATCATTCTCCACTGCGCTTGAGACAGGTGCATTCCACCTACTATATCGTGCTCAGTTGTATAGGCTTGAATGGCCTTTTGCTGCTCCTCCAACCTCTGAAGCATATAGAGGGTTGAATTCCACCTCGTTACCACTTCTTGCTTCAGATGATGGCAGGGCAGGTTCAGTAGTTTTTGGTGGTGCTCCAGTCTTCTGTACGTGGTGCCTGTACGCCGAAAGTGTCCCGCAATTCTTCTGGCCACCGACAGCATCTCTTGCACGCCCCTGTCGTTTTTTAAAAAATTCTGCACCACCAAATTCAAGGTATGTGCAAAACATGGGACGTGCTGGAATTTGCCCATATTTAATGCACACACAATATTGCTGGCGTTGTCCGATGCCACAAATCCACAGGAGAGTCCAATTGGGGTAAGCCATTCCGCGATGATCTTCCTCAGTTGCCGTAAGAGGTTTTCAGCTGTGTGCGTATTCTGGAAAGCGGTGATACAAAGCGTAGCCTGCCTAGGAAAGAGTTGGCGTTTGCGAGATGCTGCTACTGGTGCCGCCGCTGCTGTTCTTGCGGCGGGAGTCCATACATCTACCCAGTAGGCTGTCACAGTCATATAGTCCTGACCCTGCCCTGCTCCACTTGTCCACATGTCCGTGGTTAAGTGGACATTGGGTACAACTGCATTTTTTAGGACACTGGTGAGTCTTTTTCTGACGTCCGTGTACATTCTCGGTATCGCCTGCCTAGAGAAGTGGAACCTAGATGGTATTTGGTAACGGGGGCACACTGCCTCAATAAATTGTCTAGTTCCCTGTGACCTAACGGCGGATACCGGATGCACGTCTAACACCAACATAGTTGTCAAGGCCTCAGTTATCCGCTTTGCAACAGGATGACTGCTGTGATATTTCATCTTCCTCGCAAAGGACTGTTGGACAGTCAATTGCTTACTGGAAGTAGTACAAGTGGGCTTACGACTTCCCCTCTGGGATGACCATCGACTCCCAGCAGCAACAACAGCAGCGCCAGCAGCAGTAGGCGTTACACGCAAGGATGCATCGGAGGAATCCCAGGCAGGAGAGGACTCGTCAGAATTGCCAGTGACATGGCCTGCAGGACTATTGGCATTCCTGCTGAAGGAGGAAATTGACACTGAGGGAGTTGGTGGGGTGGTTTGCGTGAGCTTGGTTACAAGAGGAAGGGATTTACTGGTCAGTGGACTGCTTCCGCTGTCGCCCAAAGTTTTTGAACTTGTCACTGACTTATTATGAATGCGCTGCAGGTGACGTATAAGGGAGGATGTTCCGAGGTGGTTAACGTCCTTACCCCTACTTATTACAGCTTGACAAAGGCAACACACGGCTTGACACCTGTTGTCCGCTTTTCTGTTGAAATACCTCCACACTGAAGAGCTGATTTTTTTGGTATTTTCACCAGGCATGTCAACGGCCATATTCCTCCCACGGACAACAGGTGTCTCCCCGGGTGCCTGACTTAAACAAACCACCTCACCATCAGAATCCTCCTGGTCAATTTCCTCCCCAGCGCCAGCAACACCCATATCCTCCTCATCCTGGTGTACTTCAACATCTTCATCTTCAATCTGACTATCAGGAACTGGACTGCGGGTGCTCCTTCCAGCACTTTCAGGGGGCGTGCAAATGGTGGAAGGCGCATGCTCTTCACGTCCAGTGTTGGGAAGGTCAGGCATCGCAACCGACACAATTGGACTCTCCTTGTGGATTTGGGATTTCGAAGAACGCACAGTTCTTTGCGGTGCTTTTGCCAGCTTGAGTCTTTTCAGTTTTCTAGCGAGAGGCTGAGTGCTTCCATCCTCATGTGAAGCTGAACCACTAGCCATGAACATAGGCCAGGGCCTCAGCCGTTCCTTGCCACTCCGTGTGGTAAATGGCATATTGGCAAGTTTACGCTTCTCCTCCGACAATTTTATTTTAGGTTTTGGAGTCCTTTTTTTACTGATATTTGGTGTTTTGGATTTGACATGCTCTGTACTATGACATTGGGCATCGGCCTTGGCAGACGACGTTGCTGGCATTTCATCGTCTCGGCCATGACTAGTGGCAGCAGCTTCAGCACGAGGTGGAAGTGGATCTTGATCTTTCCCTAATTTTGGAACCTCAACATTTTTGTTCTCCATATTTTAATAGGCACAACTAAAAGGCACCTCAGGTAAACAATGGAGATGGATACTAGTATACAATTATGGACTGCCTGCCGAGTGCAGACACAGAGGTAGCCACAGCCGTGAACTACCGTACTGTACTGTGTCTGCTGCTAATATAGACTGGTTGATAAAGAGATGTCTATGTAACTATGTATGTATAAAGAAGAAAGAAAAAAAAACCACGGTTAGGTGGTATACAATTATGGACGGACTGCCTGCCGAGTGCAGACACAGAGGTAGCCACAGCCGTGAACTACCGTACTGTACTGTGTCTGCTGCTAATAATATAGACTGGTTGATAAAGAGATGTCGTAGTAGTATGTATGTATAAAGAAGAAAGAAAAAAAAACCACGGTTAGGTGGTATACAATTATGGACGGACTGCCTGCCGAGTGCAGACACAGAGGTAGCCACAGCCGTGAACTACCGTACTGTACTGTGTCTGCTGCTAATATAGACTGGTTGATAAAGAGATGTCTATGTAACTATGTATGTATAAAGAAGAAAGAAAAAAAACCACGGTTAGGTGGTATACAATTATGGACGGACTGCCTGCCGAGTGCAGACACAGAGGTAGCCACAGCCGTGAACTACCGTACTGTACTGTGTCTGCTGCTAATATAGACTGGTTGATAAAGAGATGTCTATGTAACTATGTATGTATAAAGAAGAAAGAAAAAAAAACCACGGTTAGGTGGTATACAATTATGGACGGACTGCCTGCCGAGTGCAGACACAGAGGTAGCCACAGCCGTGAACTACCGTACTGTACTGTGTCTGCTGCTAATATAGACTGGTTGATAAAGAGATGTCTATGTAACTATGTATGTATAAAGAAGAAAGAAAAAAAAACCACGGTTAGGTGGTATACAATTATGGACGGACTGCCTGCCGAGTGCAGACACAGAGGTAGCCACAGCCATGAACTACCGTACTGTACTGTGTCTGCTGCTAATATAGACTGGTTGATAAAGAGATGTCTATGTAACTATGTATGTATAAAGAAGAAAGAAAAAAAAACCACGGTTAGGTGGTATACAATTATGGACGGACTGCCTGCCGAGTGCAGACACAGAGGTAGCCACAGCCGTGAACTACCGTACTGTACTGTGTCTGCTGCTAATATAGACTGGTTGATAAAGAGATGTCGTAGTAGTATGTATGTATAAAGAAGAAACAAAAAACCACGGTTAGGTGGTATACAATTATGGACGGACTGCCTGCCGAGTGCAGACACAGAGGTAGCCACAGCCGTGAACTACCGTACTGTGTCTGCTGCGACTGGATGATAAATGATATAAAAAATATATATATATCACTACTGCAGCCGGACAGGTATATATTATATATTATATAATGACGGACCTGCTGGACACTGTCTGTCAGCAGAATGAGTTTTATTTTTATAGAATAAAAAAAAAAACAACACACAAGTGAAGTCACACGACGAGTGTTTAACTTTTTCAGGCAATCACAATATAAGTATACTACTAACTATACTGGTGGTCAGTGTGGTCAGGTCACTGGTCAGTCACACTGGCAGTGGCACTCCTGCAGCAAAAGTGTGCACTGTTTAATTTTAATATAATATTATGTACTCCTGGCTCCTGCTATAACCTATAACTGGCACTGCAGTGCTCCCCAGTTTCCCCCACAATTATAAGCTGTGTGAGCTGAGCAGTCAGACAGATATATAATATATATAGATGATGCAGCACACTGGGCTGAGCCTGAGCAGTGCACACAGATATGGTATGTGACTGAGTCACTGTGTGTATCGCTTTTTTCAGGCAGAGAACGGATATATTAAATAAACTGCACTGTCTGGTGGTCACTCACTATATAATATTATGTACTCCTGGCTCCTGCTATAACCTATAACTGGCACTGCAGTGCTCCCCAGTCTCCCCCACAATTATAAGCTGTGTGAGCTGAGCAGTCAGACAGATATATAATATATATAGATGATGCAGCACACTGGGCTGAGCCTGAGCAGTGCACACAGATATGGTATGTGACTGAGTCACTGTGTGTATCGCTTTTTTCAGGCAGAGAACGGATATATTAAATAAACTGCACTGTCTGGTGGTCACTCACTAGTAAACTCTCTGCACTCTCTACACTTCTACAGTACTCCTCCTAGTCCTAAGCTCCAGTAAATCTCTCTCTCTTATAATCTAAATGGAGAGGACGCCAGCCACGTCCTCTCCCTATCAATCTCAATGCACGTGTGAAAATGGCGGCGACGCGCGGCTCCTTATATAGAATCCGCGTCTCGCGAGAATCCGACAGCGTCATGATGACGTTCGGGCGCGCTCGGGTTAACCGAGCAAGGCGGGAGGATCCGAGTCTGCTCGGACCCGTGAAAAAAACCATGAAGTTCGGGCGGGTTCGGATTCAGAGAAACCGAACCCGCTCATCTCTAGTAAAAAGGGGGACTGGCTGCCGCAATGTGTAAAAAGGGGGACGCTGTCTGCTGTAATGTATAAAAGGGGCTCTACCTGGTGTAGTGGCGCTACTGTGCAGCGTAATTTGAATAATGTAGACTACTGTGCACCGTAGTATGAATTGCTATTATTTTGCGGCCACGCCCCTTCCCCGTGAAGCCACGCCCCTATAAATTTTTCACGCGCCTACGGCGCGCACTGCCCCTGTCTTACATGAGGGGGCGCCACTGTCGTTTCTTGCACACAGCGCTAAAATGCCTAGTGACGGCACTGATCTGATTACATTTGTAGCAACAATTCATAAGGTTTGTTGCAAAAAGGCAACATTAAAGGGACTGGTTCACACTATATCAACTTTGAAAAGATGGGACGAAACACGTTGACGTAATCCCTAAGAGGAACATGTTTTCACCTGAACACCTTGTACTTTGTTACAAACACCATTATCTTGCAACCTGCTGCCAAATATCCATCCCGGTAATTGAAGTCACTACATCCCCGCCCACCAGGCTAGATCAACTACACCACTACTAGTGCCTGGAATGGTAACTATTTGTTGTTCCAACTACTCCTGCTTGTGTGGCTGAAATATATTGTCGGAACTACACCTTACAAAGGTACGCCAGTGATTGGCAAGTTGCACTTACCCCCACAAAGTCTAAAAAAATATTGTTCTGTGGGATCAATCCATTGTCATAGGTTACCAAACAAACTAATGCTGGTCCATTGAACTAAAAGTGGTGCCGCATTGTAGGCTTGATCATTTAACTTCACTGCGCTACAGCATATTATTTATTATTATTTTATTTATTAACAGTTTCTTATATAGCGCAGCATATTCCGTTGCGCTTTACAATTAGAACAACAGTAATAGAACAAAACTGGGTAAAAACAGACAGACAGAGGTAGGAAGGCCCTGCTCGCAAACTTACAATCTATAGGGAAATAGGCATAGATACACAAGGATAGATGCTACCTATTGCATAATGGTCCACCAGATTGCTAGGTTCTTAATGGGTTGTATGATGATACCCCACAAAGTTATCCAAGTGTCAGGAGGGTGTGAGACTAAAGAAAGACAAGATATGTGATGTTATGAATATTCTACAGAGGATGTAATTAGATAGGGAAGCACTGAAGGTTATGTGGGTGGGTCTGGAATTTGATAGGCTTGTCTGAAGAGGTGAGTTTTCAGGGAACATTTAAAGGTTTGGAGACTAGAGGCGAGTCTTACTGTGCGTGGGAGGGCATTCCACAGAGTGGGTGAAGCCCGGATAAAGTCCTGTAATTTTGAGTGTGAACAAGTAATGCGTGTGGATGAGAGACGTAGATCTTGTGCAGAGCGGAGAGGTCGGGTAGGGAGATATTTTGAGATGAGTGAAGAGATGTATGTTGGTGCAGTTTGGTTAATAGCCTTGTATGTGAGTAAAAGTATTTTATATTTAATACAGTAGAATACCGGTAACCAATGGAGGGACTGACAGAGCGGATCTGCAGACGATGAACGTCTGGCAAGGAAGATTAGCCTCGCAGCTGCATTCAAAATGGATTGTAGTGGTGAGAGCCTATGTTTGGGAAGACCGGTCAGGAGACTATTACAATAATCAATGCGGGAGATAATGAGAGCATGGATTAGAGTTTTTGCTGTGTCTTGTGTAAGATAAGGGCGTATTTTGGATATGTTTCTTAGATGTATGTAACATGATCTTGAGACAGATTGAATGTGGGTAACATAGGACAGTTCAGAGTCAAGAATGACACCTAGGCAGCGAGCTTGTGGGGTAGGGGTGATTGCAGAGTTCTCAACAGTGATAGAGATATCAGGTTGGAAACTACTATTGGCCGGTGGAAATATAATTAATTCTGTTTTGGAAATATTAAGTTTGAGGTGGCGAGATGTCATCCAAGATGAAATGGCAGAAAGGCATTCAGTGACACGGCCCAATACAGATGGTGACAAATCAGGGGAGGATAGGTAGATTTGAGTATCATCCGCATACAGATGGTACTGAAATCCGAAAGAGTTGATTAGTTTGCCAAGAGATGTGGTATAGATAGAGAAAAGCAGAGGACCTAGGACTGAGCCTTGCGGTACTCCAACTGAGAGAGGTAGAGAAGGAGAGGTGGAATCAGAGAAACGAACACTGAAGGAGCGATTAGATAGGTAGGATGAGAACCAAGAAAGGGCTGTGTCCTGAATACCTAGGGATTGTAGTGTTTGTATGAGAAGAGAGTGGTCAACAGTGTCAAAAGCAGCAGAGAGATCAAGGAGAATAAGTAGAGAGTAATGTCCTTTAGATTTAGCAGTGACCAAATCATTCACTACCTTAGTCAGTGCTGTCTTTGTGGAGTGTTGGGCACGAAATCCTGACTGAAGTGGGTCCAGTAGGCTGTGTGAGTTAAGAAAGTGTGTGAGGCGAGTGTAGGCAAGTCTCTCCAGTAGCTTGGAGGGGCATGGGAGCTGAGAGATGGGACGGTAGTTAGAGAGAGAGTTTGGGTCAGAGTTTTGTTTTTTCAGAATGGGAGTAATCACTGCATGCTTGTATAGAGAAGGAAAGATACCAGTAGACAGGGAGAGATTACAGATTTTCGTTAAGGTTGGGATGAGCACAGTAGACAGAGCTTTACTAATTTGTGAGGGTATAGAGTCAAGGGGAGAGGTATTAGAGTAGGCAGATGAAAAGAGTGCAGATACTTCATCTTCATTTGTAGGATCAAAGGAAGAGAAGGTGTTAGAGGGTTCAGGCAGGGAATTGAGCAGGTCACTTGCTGTGGAAGAGCATACCATTTCATTTCGGATCTTGTCAATCTTGTCCTTGAAATAGGAAGCAAGATCTTGCGCACTGACAGTGGCTGGTGGGTTAGGTGAGGGAGGGACAAGAAGTGATTTAAATGTATTAAAAAGTCGCTTGGGGTTAGAGGCTTGAGCAGAGATGAGAGATTGAAAATATTTTTGTTTGGCAGTGTCCAGAGCAGTACGATAAGAGTGGTAGGTGGTCTTATATGTGAGAAAGTCACTTGAACTACGAGATTTACGCCACTGGCGTTCAACTTTTCGTGAGAGTTTTTGTAAGTGTCTAGTGTATTTAGAGTGCCACGGTTGACATCTAAGTCTACGTGGAGTGTGATGGGTAGCTGGAGCCACTTCATCAAGTGCTGTTACTAGAGTTTGGTTAAGGTGTGACACAGCAGTCTCTGGAGAGGTGAATGTAGAAATTGGTGAAAGCAGTGGTTGCAGAGAGGTAGATAGTTGTTGAAAATTAATAGCGTTAATATTTCTGCGGGTAAGAGGTGTCCTTGTAGACTTTAGGGACATGGAGTTTGAAGTAATGGAGGAGAGCATGCATGTGATAAGGTTGTGATCTGAGAGAGGGAAAGGAGTGTTAGTGAGTTCAGAAACAGAGCATAGTCTGGTGAATACAAGATCAAGGCAGTGGCCCTCCTGATGAGTAGGGGAGTCAGTCCATTGGGAGAGGCCAAGAGAGGAGGTTAGAGAGAGTAGTTTAGAGGCATGGGGAGATTGTGGACTGTCAATAGAGAGATTGAAATCACCCATAATGATGGTGGAGATGTCAGAGAATAGAAAGTGAGGGAGCCATACAGAAAAATCTTCCAGAAACTTTTTGGGTTGCCCAGGTGGGCGATAGCTGCAACACGCAGAGAGAAAGGGGTGAAGATCCTAATAGAGTGTACTTCAAAGGATGTAAATATGAGTGAGGGAACAGGTGGTAAAACAATGTGCGTGTAACATTTGGACAGTAATATTCCAACACCCCCTCCTTTGATGTTACCAGGCCTGGGGGGGTGTGTGAAGTGGAGGCCACCATGTGACAGTGCTGCAGGGGAGGCAGTGTCTGATTGTGTGAGCCAGGTTTCTGTTATAGCCAGCATATTGAATTTTTTTGCTATGAAAAGGTCATGAATAGCTGTTAATTTGTTGCAAACAGAGCGTGCATTCCATAAAGCACATTTTAGTGACTTGGAGGTAGATGGGAGACAAGTGATGTTGGTAAGGTTTGTTGATTTTATATTCCGTTGTGAATCAGCTGAATGTGAGCGTGGTATGTGGATGGGACCTGGATTTGGGGATATGTCACCAGCTAGTAGAAGCAGAAGAAGAGAGAGATAGGTATAGTTGGGGGAGGTGTGTGATAGTTTCTTATGGTGACAGGTAGAGGATGTGACAGTTAGTGTACATAGATAGGTTAAAAGTTCATGAGTGTTAATAAGAGGGGAGTGGATTAATGAGGCTGCAATGTGTACAGAGCGATACATAACAGGAATAGTGAAGGACGATGTCATTTTATAGAGGATACCATGAAGTGCTATGAGGAAAAACAGTTTGTGGAGCATGGTGTTTATAAAGAGAAAAGTATAGATAGGAAAATGCTTATGGAAATTGTTAATCAAATGGTAGATTTACCTGCTTTCCAATGTTTTTCAATGTTTGTTCAACTGTTGGTTTAACTGTTCTTTTTAAAATTTCCTAACTTTGTAATTTCCAAACTTTGTATATTTCTAAACTTCTGACAACTGCCCCGCAGACAACTGCCCCATAACTGAATGCTAATGCTAACATATACTAGTTCTAATTTACAAAGGCTACAGCTGAAGCTAATTGGACATCTAATCAAAGGGCTTATATTACCCTGTGTTAAGTAAACACCAGTCCATGTATGCTAATAAACTCCACTCCACTGACCAACAAGAGATAATATCAGCTATAAGCAATGACTAATATTCTACAAATACAATTACATACACTGCTAAAATATACATTGGTGTGAATAGAGATCAAGAGTTATAGTTTGCAGGAATCAGCACGCAGAAATCAACATACTTTTGAAAATACAGCATGAAGATGTCTGTGGGTTAATGCAGAGGTGTAGGGATCAGCAAGCAGAAATCAACATACTTTTGAAAATACAGCATGAAGATGTCTGTGGGTTAATGCAGAGGTGTAGGGATCAGCAAGCAGAAATCAACATACTTTTGAAAATACAGCATGAAGATGTCTGTGGGTTAATGCAGAGGTGTAGGGATCAGCAAGCAGAAATCAACATACCTGTGAGATGAAAAGATATATAGAAAGCTGATCAGTCCATATTCAGTGAGATATATGTAGACTAACTGTTGGTTTAACTGTTCTTTTTAAAATTTCCTAACTTTGTAATTTCCAAACTTCGTATATTTCTAAACTTCTGACAACTGCCCCGCAGACAACTGCCCCATATCTATTTGTGACACGCTTTTGTCAGGTTCTAGACCATCAAAGCAGTTTATTTTCAAGTGATTCTCTTGTCATTATTATGTGTCTGAAGGTCATCTCATATCATTAGCTAAATTCAAACCTTATGAAATGTTGTTACAAATTTTATCAGGTAAATGATCATTCTTTATGTTCGTCCTTTAAAACACTGTTTATTTTAACAACAATTAAACTTTTTGTTTCACGTAGAAGCCAAACAGGAGAGTGTATTTCGCACCACTTTTTTTGCAAAACTGTGACCTATTAATGTCTGAAGAAATTTCTCAAAAAACAATGACACCAATTAATTCTGTTGTGATTTCTTAACCAAAAGATTTTAAATGGATCACTTTGAATAAAATGTAGTCTAAAATAACGCGTATGGGTCGTTAGGAAGACAACACTTAGGTCGACAGTCATTAGGTTGACCACTATTAGTCGACATGCAATAGGTCAACATGGTCATTAGGTAGACAAGTACTAGGTCGACAGGTTAAAAGGTCGGCAAGAGGTTGTTTTTTTTTCCGGTGACGTTTTCATCGTAAACTGGTGGGGAAGCCCATTTAGTGGGCTCGCTTCGCTCGCCATGCTTCAGACAAGCTGCCTCGCACCGCTAACGCGGCGCTCGGCACAGGATACTATTCCCAATCGTAGTCCACGTGGAATGTAAAGTATGAAAAAGTTCAAAAAATGCATTAAAACAAAAAACTCATGTTGTCCTTTTGACCTGTCGACCTAGTACATGTCGACCTTATGACCATGTCGACCTAGTTGTCCAATAGTGGTCAACCTAATGACTGTCGACCTAATGACCGTATCCCCAAATAACTACGTGAGGGAATCTCCTTAGTCAGTTATGAGTTTTAGAGGAAAAGTCTACGCTGTCTGAGTTTTAGAATTTTTTTCCAATTTTTGGGTTTTGGGACATGTTCCTCTGGGGAATTACCCGCTTGTTCACTTTTCTCTTGTGTTAAGATTTGTGTAAGCCTTATTCGCTTCTTTAGGAGGGCCTGCTTGCTGGAACCAGTAGCAACAGAATTTTCTTGGTAAAACCCCTCTTGAGATTCTTTTATTTTTAACTCCAGCAGTTTCTTTAAAGAATCTGCTAGAGAACTTAAACTCGTGTTAATTTGGAGTGTATTTTGCTCTTGGATCCCTATCAATGTGCAGAGTGTACTCTTAATATCCTGCAAACCTTGCACCATATGTCCAAATTCACCATGTAAGACCTCTTTAAAATCAGACATGGAAGTTAAAAACATATCGTTCAGATGATGAAATAGAGGGTTGCTGGCCAAGTCAATGTGTGTTGCATTATGAATTTGGCCTGGCTCTTTGTTTCCCCTAAAATACTGGTAGATTGGTTGGACTGCTCAGCATTCTCATTAAAGGATTCAGAAATGGGACTATTTTCAGATACATAAAAACAATCTGAGTATGCTCCTTCTTCCATATTGATAACATTTTCAAGCGTGCAGTATTCCCTTTCCGACGGCTCGTCTCCCGAAATAAGTCTCTGGTAAATTGGACTCTGAAAAAAAATACAAACAAAAAAAAGTTTTTACCCCCAAAAAATTATCACCAGCATAACCGTCCAAAATCAGAAAAAATAGGATTTTAATTACCTACCGATAAATCTTTTCCTCGTAGTCTGTAGAGGATGCTGGGGTCCACATTAGTACCATGGGGTAAAGAAGGGTCCACTAGGAGCAATTGGCACTTTAAGAGTTTGAGAGTGTGGGCTGGCTCCTTCCTCTATGCCCCTCCTACCAGACTCAGTCTAGAAACTGTGCCCGAGGAGATGGACATCTTCGAGAGAAGGATTTTACACAGATAGTGGTGAGATTCATACCAGCTCACACATACTGTACAAGCCACATCAAGCTAACTAGCTTGAAACTCAGCAACCGCTGAAACATTACTTACCAAGTAACAATACAGTACTGAACTAAAACCAAAGTCGTACTGAACTAGATAACCACTGCAGGAAAACGAAGCACTGGGCAGCGCCTAGCATCCTCTTCGGACTATGAGAAAAGGATTTACCTATTTTCTCTTACGTCCTAGAGGATGCTGGGGTCCACATTAGTACCATGGGGATGTACCAAAGCCCCCAGAACGGGAGGGAGAGCGTGGAGGCTCCTGCAGAACCAATTGACCAAACTTAAGGTCCTCAGAGGCCAAAGTATTGAACTTGTAGAACTTTGCGAACATGTTCGACCCCAACCAAGTAGCTGCTCGGCAGAGTTGTAAAGCTGAGACACCCCGGGCATCCGCCCAGGAAGAACCCACCTTACGAGTAGAGTGGGCCTTAACAGACGTAGGACACGGCAATCCTGCCGTAGAATACGCATGCTGGATAGTGAACCTGATCCAGCGAGAGATTGTCTGCTTAGAAGCAGGACACCCGATTTTCTTTTACAACATCTAAGGACTTTGATGAAATTGGGGAGTCAGTCGCAACTGGCAGCACAATAGGTTGGTTGATATGAAATGCCGACACAATCTTCGGATGAAACTCCTGACGTATCCGAAGCTCAGCTCTATCTTCATGGAAGATCAAGTATGGGCTTTTACATGACAAAGCCCCCAACTCCGACACATGTCTAGCAGAAGCTAAGGCCAACAAAGTGACAGCCTTCCACGTGAGAAACTTGACCTCAACCTCCTGTAGAGGCTCAAACCAGTCCGACTGGAGGAACTGCAACACCACGTTAAGGTCCCTGGGTGCCATAGGCGGTACAAAGGGAGTTTGGATGTGCAGAACTCCCGTCATAAAAGTCTGAACCTCAGGGAGGGCAGCCAACTGTTTCTGGAAGAAAATGGATAGGGCCGAAATTTGGACCTTTATGGATCCTAATCTGCAGGAAGAGGAGAAAACGTCCCAGTTGAAACTCCACCGTAGGAAACTTCTTGGACTCACACCAAGATACATATTTTTTCCAAATGCGA
>NC_086451.1:148586948-148620823 GCF_028390025.1 Pseudophryne corroboree | reverse complement strand
TGCTTACTGCAAATAGGCCTGGGGATTTGGTATTACACTCTGCCAATCCAGACCTAGCAGTAAGACTGGAGTCAGTCGTTTAGCTTGCTGGGGTTCTGTTATTACTCTGTGAACTTAGCAAGTTTGCGGCTGTATTCTAACACTTGCCTGTCTAATCCTGTCTCACTGTGCTAGGTGTCAGGGGTCAGTTTAGTGGCAGTAAGCTTAAACCTGTGCACTGCAAGTGAGAATCAGGATTGTGGAGGCTTTCCTTGTGTCTATCATTCCATCTCTGACCAAGGAGTTTACTGCCACACCCGTTGGTAACCCTTTAGGGTTTTGCTGTTGCCCTTAGCAACAGCATTTCGGGTTCTCTACGTATTAAAACACAACATCTTGCTTTTTACATCTGAGCAGTTCTAATACAAGGGAGATACCCAGTTCCTTAGCCTCTGGGCTTCTCTGTTCACTGTGTGTGTATTTTGTTACCCTATCACCTTCTGTGTACGTTATGTCATATTCCCCAGTTTGTCTGTGAGTCCATTTGTTTTGCATAACAGTTCAAACACCAGTACATTCCTGCAGACACTGGAGTGCATAACAGTTCTGACACTAGTACTTTCCTGCAGGCACTGGTGTGCATAACATATTCAGCAGCCTAATACTCCTGTTGAAATTTTGTGGGAATATGGAGCATACCCCTCAAAATACGTTGCAACAGGTGGTCGATCAGGTGCAGGTCCTGACTCGACAATTTAATGATTTGTCCATTAAAATGCACACCTCCCAGGCTGCTGGCGGAGCTCCCGCAGCAGCAGCACCTGCAGGGGTTAAGGAGCCGAAAGTAAATCTCCCGGATCGTTTTTCTGGAGATCACTCGCAGTTCTTTTGTTTCAAGGAGAGCTGCAAGCTATACTTCCGGCTTAGGCCTCAGTCTTCTGGGTCGGAGATTCAGCGGGTGGGCATAGTGATTTCCTTGCTACAAGGAGACCCACAGGTCTGGGCATATGGGTTGCAGCCTGACTGTCCGTCGCTTAAAAGTGTTGATGCTTTTTTTACGGCACTGGGCATGTTGTATGATGACCCTGACAAGACGGCCTCAGCCGAGGCTCAGATTTCGATCCTTAAGCAAGGGCGAAGGCCAGTTGAGGTTTACTGTACGGAGTTTCGGAGGTTGGCCCATGATACCCAGTGGAATGACCCAGCCCTGAGACACCAGTACCGAAGAGGTCTTTCTAACCAGATAAAGGACCAACTGGTACAATATCCCTTGCCTGATAGCTTGGATCAGCTCATGCAGTTATCCATCCGGGTGGATAGACGGCTGAGAGAGCGTAGGCTTGAAAGGGAGACTGAGATTTCCTTCCTTCCCAAGGGAACCTCAGACTCTGAGGAATTTTCTGAGGAGCCTATGCAGATTGGGGCTACCCGCCTCTCCTCGCGTGAGAAGACGCGGAGGAGACAGCAGGGTTTGTGTTTGTACTGTGGGAATAAAGGTCATGTGGTAGTATCATGCCCAGAAAAGCCGGAAAACTTCAGGGCCTGAGGGTGATGGGAAATATCCTGTCAGGCCAGAAGTCAGAATTTCCCAAGAAGACTTTTATCATTCCGGTGACCTTGAAGATCCTCGGTCAAACTGTCAAGACTGAGGCCTTTGTGGACAGTGGGGCCGACGGGGTTTTTATGGACCGCCAATTCGCCCTAAAACACTCTGTTCCCTTAGTACCCTTGGCATCGGAAATTGAGATTTGTGGGTTAAACGGGGAACCATTATCCCAAGGTAAAATTACCTCTTGCACTAGCCAGATTTCTTTGTTTATTGGAGCCACACACTCTGAAAAATTGTCCTTTTATGTGACTGTCTGTACTTTTGCCCCATTGGTGTTGGGGTTACCCTGGTTAAGGGCCCACAATCCTCAATTTGACTGGGTCTCTGGGGAGATTCTTAGTTGGGGTACTGATTGTTTCAGGAGTTGCTTGAGCCTTCCAGTCAGGCTCTCGCAGCTAAGTTTGCCAGGATTGCCAGGGTGTTATGCAGATTTTGCGGACGTGTTCTCCAAAAAAATTGCAGAGGTACTACCTCCCCATCGCCCCTATGACTGTGCCATTGATTTGTTGCCAAATGCTAAGCTTCCCAAGAGCAGGTTGTACTCCCTGTCACGTCCTGAGACTCAGGCTATGGCAGAGTACATTCAGGAGAACTTGGCTAAGGGATTTATCAGACCTTCACAGTCTCCAGTTGGGTCGGGGTTCTTCTTCGTGGGTAAAAAGGACGGTTCGTTGCGACCCTGCATCGACTTCAGGGAATTGAACCGTATCACGATTAAAAACTCATACCCACTGCCTCTCATTTCGGTCTTGTTTGACCAGCTTCGTACTGCCACCATTTTTTCTAAGATTGACCTACGCGGTGCGTACAATCTAATCCGAATAAGAGAGGGGGATGAATGGAAGACTGCCTTTAATACCCACTCAGGGCATTATGAATATTTGGTGATGCCTTTTGGGCTCTGTAATGCCCCGGCAGTCTTCCAGGATTTCATGAATGATGTGCTCAGGGAATATTTGGATAGATTCTTAGTTGTATACTTAGATGACATCCTAATCTTCTCCCATTCCCTGGAGGAACATCAGAAGCATGTACGCTTAGTCCTCCAGAAACTCAGAGACCACCGGCTTGGGGCGAAGCTGGAGAAGTGCGAATTTGAAGTTCAGCAAATCGCATTTCTAGGATATATTATCTCCCCAGAAGGTTTCCAAATGGAGGGTTCCAAGGTACAGGCAGTCCTGGATTGGGTGCAGCCCACTAGTTTGAAGGCGCTTCAGCGTTTCCTGGGCTTTGCGAATTTTTATAGACGATTTATTGCTGGATTTTCGTCTATAGTGGCGCCCTTGGTGGCACTCACTAAGAAAGGGGCGGATGTTGCTCACTGGTCTTGTGAGGCTAAAGCGGCTTTTGCCCGTCTCAAAAGGGCATTTGTTTCGGCCAAGGTGCTGCGACACCCAGATCCAGAGCGTCTTTTTGTGGTGGAGGTGGATGCCTCTGAGATGGGTATTGGGGCAGTGCTTTCTCAGATGGGAGTGTCTGATAATCGCCTTCATCCCTGTGCTTACTTTTCCCGTAAATTTTCGCCTGCCGAGATGAATTATGACGTGGGTAACCGGGAATTGTTGGCTATTAAGGATGCACTCGAGGAGTGGAGACACTGGCTTGAGGGGGCTAAGTTTGTGGTCTCAATTCTCACTGACCATAAGAATCTGGCATATTTAGAGTCAGCGAAGCGTCTCAATGCCAGGCAGGCACGATGGGCTTTGTTTTTTGCTCGCTTTAATTTTTTGATAACATATCGCCCTGGGTCAAAAAACATCAAGGCTGATGCGCTCTCGCGGAGTTTTGCTCCAATCCAGGAGACCACCGAGGAGCCATTGCCCATTGTTTCCCCATCATGTATTAAAGTGGGCATTACCCAGGACCTCTTATCATTAGTCCTTAGAGCACAGGAGCAGGCTCCTCCAGACCTTCCGGTAGGTCTTTTGTTTGTGCCTCCTAGGTTAAGACAGCGAGTGTTCCTGGAATTCCATGCCAAGAAGTCGGCAGGTCACCCGGGTATTGCCAGAACTCGGGAGTTGCTATCTAGGGCGGTGTGGTGGCCCTCGGTGGCTAAGGATGTGGATCAGTGGGTTCGGGCATGTGACATCTGTGCCCGAAATAAGACTCCTAGAGGGGTTCCTGTTGGCCCATTACATCCACTCTCTATCCCATCTAAGCCATGGACCCACATTTCAATGGATTTTGTGGTGGACTTGCCCAAATCCTCGGGGATGACAGCCATCTGGGTTGTCGTTGACAGGTTTTCGAAGATGGCGCACTTCGTTCCACTGGTTGGGCTGCCATCAGCCAGACGCCTGTCTGAATTATTTATGCTGCATGTTGTGCGTCTCCACGGGTTGCCACTTGATGTGGTCTCTGACCGCGGATCCCAGTTTGTGGCCAAATTCTGGAGGGCATTTTGTTCCGATCTCCAGATTTCTGTCAGCTTGTCGTCAGGCTACCATCCGCAGTCTAATGGGCAGACTGAAAGGGTGAACCAGTCCTTGGAGCAGTTCCTCAGGTGTTATGTCTCCAAGTGTCAGACTGACTGGGTTGCTCATCTGTCCATGGCGGAGTTTGCCTATAACAACGCGGCTCACTCTGCTACAGGGATCTCTCCCTTCCTTTGTGTGTATGGGCATCATCCTAAGGCCAATTCTTTTGACCCCCTGGACTCCACGCCTGGTGGTTCCTCTGTGGTTTCGGTCCTTAGAGGTATTTGGCGGAAAGTGAAGAAAGCCCTTGTGTCTGTGTCATTAGTGACCAAAAGGGTTTTTGATAAGCGGAAAAGACCCTGCAGCTTCAAATTAGGAGACTTCGTCTGGTTGTCTACCAAGAATTTGAAGTTGAGACAGCCATCTCATAAGTTAGGGCCCCGGTTCATCGGCCCTTATAAGATCACCAGGGTTATCAATCCGGTGGCATTTCAGTTAGATCTGCCCCGTTCTTTGGGTATCAATAAAACATTTCATTGTTCCCTTTTAAAACGGGCGATTAGTAATCCTTCTTCCAGTGGAAGACCTTCCCCTCTTCTGATACGTGGCCAGAGGGAGTTTGTTGTTGAAAGGATTCTTGACTCCAAGGTGGTTCGGGGTCGGCTGTCATTTTTGGTGCACTGGAAGGGGTATGGCCCGGAGGAGCGGTCGTGGGTGCGCAGTTGTGATCTTCATGCCCCCAGACTGATACGCTCTTTCTTCTCGCAGTTCCCCGATAAACCCGGTGGTAGGGGTTCTTTGACCCCTCGTCAGAGGGGGGGTACTGTTAGGGTCTCCTGCCCTGTGCTGCCACGTCGTCATGGCAACCGGGAGACAAGTGCTAGTGGAGTAACCTGAGCGCAGCTGATACTCCGGTTCGGGTCTTTTGCTGTGCAGTGGTTATAGGCTCTGTGCACGGCAGGGGATCCGGTGCTGGTTTTTGTGCTCACAGTCTGTGAGGTCTGAGTGGGGCGTGGACAGCACCTGCTTTATAAGGCCTCTTTTCAGGGTAAGCAGATGCTGCTGAATCTCTGTTGGTTAGTCAGTTCATGAAAGTTAGCCAGTACTGTGTAGCTTTGTATTTGTTTGTTGCTTACTGCAAATAGGCCTGGGGATTTGGTATTACACTCTGCCAATCCAGACCTAGCAGTAAGACTGGAGTCAGTCGTTTAGCTTGCTGGGGTTCTGTTATTACTCTGTGAACTTAGCAAGTTTGCGGCTGTATTCTAACACTTGCCTGTCTAATCCTGTCTCACTGTGCTAGGTGTCAGGGGTCAGTTTAGTGGCAGTAAGCTTAAACCTGTGCACTGCAAGTGAGAATCAGGATTGTGGAGGCTCTCCTTGTGTCTATCATTCCATCTCTGACCAAGGAGTTTACTGCCACACCCGTTGGTAACCCTTTAGGGTTTTGCTGTTGCCCTTAGCAACAGCATTTCGGGTTCTCTACGTATTAAAACACAACATCTTGCTTTTTACATCTGAGCAGTTCTAATACAAGGGAGATACCCAGTTCCTTAGCCTCTGGGCTTCTCTGTTCACTGTGTGTGTATTTTGTTACCCTATCACCTTCTGTGTACGTTATGTCATATTCCCCAGTTTGTCTGTGAGTCCATTTGTTTTGCATAACAGTTCAAACACCAGTACATTCCTGCAGACACTGGAGTGCATAACAGTTCTGACACTAGTACTTTCCTGCAGGCACTGGTGTGCATAACAGCCGGAGGCCTGGAGGGGGAGCGCAGGCCGGAGGCCTGGAGGGGGAGCGCAGGCCGGAGGCCTGGAGGAGGGGCGCAGGCCGGAGGCCTGGGGTGGGCACAGGCCGGAGGCCTGGAGTGGGCACAGGCCGGAGGCCTGGAGGGGGAGCGCAGGCCGGAGGCCTGGAGGGGGGCGCAGGCCGGAGGCCTGGAGGGGGAGCGCAGGCAGGAGGCCTGGAGGGGGGCTCAGGCCTAAGGCCTGCCTACCGTGGACACAGGCCGAGGGCCTGGTTACACCCGCAGGCCTAACGCCTGTCCCTGGTGGTCTAGTGTGGAGCTAAAGGTAGGTAGAGGTGGCCCAGGGCCGCCTACCTGTCGCGGAGGGAGAGGCTGCAGCGGGGAGCTTCGTTAGCTCTTTTGCTCTCCACGCGCTGCAGCACTCTCCGCCGGACTTCCGCCGCTGGTCGCCGTCTTCTGTCTTCCTATTCAGCTCCGCCGACGTCTTCTTCCGTTCCGCCGACGTCTTCTTCCGTTCCGCCGACGTCTCCTTCGGTTCCGCCGCTGTCTTCTTCCGCCGCTCTGTCGTCGTCTTCTCCCGCTGGAGCTCTTCTTCCGTCGCCGTCCGCCGCCCGACTGACTGGTCCCGCTCCGCAGCGCCTCTTATATGGCGCCGGGAGCGGGCGGAGCCATGACGCGGCGAGCCCCGATTGGCTCGCCGCGGCGAGCTCTGATTGGCGGCCAAGGCGCGAGCCCTGATTGGCTCGCTCTTGGCGCGCCGTTTGAAATGCGCCGCTGGGATTGGAGGGGCTTGAATCCTTTCGGATGCAAGCCCCTCCAGACTGGAAACCGCCCGCCGCGTCGCCGCCCGTCGCTCCGTGGAGGGGAAGGTGGCAATCCCCTTCACAGAGGGAGAGACTTCACTTGCTGTGATAAGCAGCAGCTGCAGCCGTCGTCTCTCCTGTACCCGGAAGTCAGTGTACAGTGCAGGAGAGCAGGAGGAGGGGGGGCGGAGCAGAGCCCAGCAGCACACGGAGGACGGAGAGACTCTCACACACAGATTGCCCAGCGCTGCCTGCTCTGCCTGTGATCTATATTAGCAGCGCTGCCTCCGGCGGGGAAGGAGCCGGGCGCAGCGCTACTAATATACTGTACACTACAGCGGGCAGCGCAGCAGCTAATCAGTGTGGATGCTGATGGTGCGCCCACAGCGCGATTGCGCTGTGTGCAATGCCCCCTCAGCACACACCTAGTTACGGCACTGGTGCTGGGATCACTCAGGTTACAAGCACGGAAGCAAGATATTTCAGCAGAATGGAGGCAGCAGCACAATACTACAAACACAGCACGAAGGGAGTCCTGCAAGAACTGTGTCATGCAAGAAAAATTGTAATCAATGTAATGGTTACCAAGGGGTCCCTAATTGGAAAATTGACTCAATGGGACTTGGAGCACCCTAGTACCTGTCATAGGGGGTAATTCCAAGTTGATCGCAGCAGGATTTTTGTTAGCAAATGGGCAAAACCATGTGCACTGCAGGGGAGGCAGATTTAACATGTGCAGAGAGAGTTAGATTTGGGGGCGGGGGGGGGGGGTTCAATCTGCAATCTAATTTGCAGTGTAAAAATAAAGCAGCCAGTACTTACCCTGCACAGAAACAAAATAACCCTCCCAAATCTAACTCTTTCTGCACATGTTATGTCTGCCTCCCGTGCAGTGCACATGGTTTTGCCCATTTGCTAACAAAAATCCTGCTGCGATCAACTTGGAATTACCCCCATAGTACCATCGATGGCATAAGCACCAGTGTCGGAAGAAAGACAGATGCCGCGACTGAGCTACAACGATGTACCGCGCTTCGTGGAATCAGCCACGGATATTCACACGCATCTTCAGGTATTTGAGTCCACGATTAATATGCATGATATACCTGGGAGGGAGTGATCAAAATATTTAGTGCCTAGTTTGATGGGTCAAGCTCAGGAAGCATACCATGCCCTGAGCCCAGAGCAAGGAAGCGACTACCAGGAGATTTGGAGAGTGTTGTTTGCTCGGTATGCAGTTACCCCCGAATCCTACAGCACTAAGGGGGTCCTTCCGAGTTGATCGCTAGCTGCCATTGTTCGCTGCGTAGCGATCAGTGTAAAAATCGGCTAATCTGTGCATGCACTGCAATGCGCATGCGCGACGTACGGGTACAAAGAGAATTGTGGTTTTGCACAGGTTCTAGCGACATTTTCAGTCCCACTTTACCAACATGCCTGGGCACACCCATCTGGTGTCCCATCATGTCGATACTGCCACGGCTCAGCCCATTAGGCAACCCGCTTACCGGGTGAGTCCTGAGGTACTTGGCATGATCAAGAAAGAGGTTGATGAGATGCTGGAGCTTGGGGTCATTGTGCCATCCAACAGTCCATGGGCAGCCGGTGTAGTGCTAGTGCCCAAGAAGGACGGGAGTGCCCACTTTTGCATGGACTGCCGTGAGTTAAATGAGGTGACAGTGACAGATGCTTATCCCATGCCCTGAGTGGATTAGCTATTAGACAGGTTGGGGGCAGCTCGCTATGTGTCCACGCTGGTTCTGAGTAAAGGGTATTGGTAGATACCCCTTACCAGGGAAGCACAGGAGCGATACACATTCAGCACTCCATTTGGCCTGTTTGAGTTCACTGCCATGCCTTTCGGAATGAAGAATGCCCCAGCCACCTTTCAGCATACGGTGGATCACCTACTGACAGGGTGTCAAGAGTTTGCCCAGGCATACCTGGATGATATAGCCATATTCAGCGAAACATGGGAGGAATATCTCCAACATGTGGCACAGGTGCTAGCACTCATTTGTTCAGCAGGGCTGACCATTAGACCAGACAAGTGTCAGATGGGAATGGCAAAGGTACTGTACTCGGGCACCGAGTTGGTAGGGGTAGCATTCCGCCAGAACCAGCTAAAATTGACGCCATCCAGCATTGGCCTCGACCCACCAATCAGCGACAAGTATGAGCTTTCCTTGGGACTGCCAGGTACTATCGCAAGTTTTTGCCCCAGTACAGTAGTATTGCTAAGCTACTGACCGACCTGACGATCAAGAAGTACACTAGACAGATGGGGGTATATTTACTAAGGTCCCGATTTTGACCGATTTTGTGCTTTTTTTCAAAGTGTCATCTCGGGAATTTACTAAACTCAAATCACGGCAGTGATGAGGGCATTCGTATTTTTTTTGAAGGCAGAGAAAAAAAATACGAATGAATACACCATCGGTCAAACACACCTGTTATTTGATACAACTCGGTAATTTACTAAAAAATCGTATTCACAATCACTGCCGGCAATAGCCAAACACTGCCGTGAAAAAGTACAAATCATAAAAAAAAGCAGTTTTCAAATAGACCTGCTTTTTTTCCCCGTATTCTGATAGGCATGCATTGATCAGTGAGATCCGTGCATGTTTATCTTTGGGAAGGGGTGTGAAAAATCCTAATTTTTTTTTTGCGTGGGGTCCCCCCTCCTAAGCATAACCAGCCTCGGGCTCTTTGAGCCGTTCCTGGTTGTAAAAATACAGGGGAAAAAATGACTGGGGTTCCCCCATATTTAAACAACCAGCACCAGGCTCTGCGCCTGGTCCTGGTGCAAAAAATACGGCGGACAAAAAAACGTAGGGGTCCCCCGTATTTTTAACACCAGCACCGGGCTCCACTAGTCAGAGAGATAATGCCACAGCAGGGGGACACTTTTATATTGGCCCCTGCGGCCGTGGCATTAAATCCCCAACTAGTCACCCTTGGCCGGGGTACCCTGGAGGAGTGGGGACCCCTTAAATCAAGGGGTCCCCCTCCTCCAGCCACCCAAGGACCAGGGGTGAAGCCCGAGGCTGTCCCCCCCCATCCGTGGGCGGTGGATGGGAGGCTGATAGCCATTTGTGTAAAAAAAGAATATTGGGGGTCATTCCGAGTTGTTCGCTCGCAAGCGGATTTTAGCAGATTTGCTCATGCTAAGCCGCCGCCTACTGGGAGTGAATATTAGCTTCTTAAAATTGCGAACGAAGTATTCGCAATATTGCGATTACACACCTCGTAGCAGTTTCTGAGTAGCTCCAGACTTACTCGGCATCTGCGATCATTTCACTGCTTGTCGTTCCTGGTTTGACGTCACAAACACACCCAGCGTTCGCCCAGACACTCCTCCGTTTCTCCGGCCACTCCTGCGTTTTTTCCGGAAACGGTAGCGTTTTTCCCCACACGCCCATAAAACGGCCTGTTTCCGCCCAGTAACACCCATTTCCTGTCAATCACATTACGATCGCCAGAACGATGAAAAAGCCGTGAGTAAAAATCCTAACTGCATAGCAAATTTACTTGGCGCAGTCGCAGTGCGGACATTGCGCATGCGCATTAAGCGGAAAATCGCTGCGATGCGAAGATTTTTACCGAGCGAACAACTCGGAATGACCCCCATTGTTTTTTGTAGCAGAACTACAAGTCCCAGCAAGCCTCCCCCGCAAGCTGGTACTTGGAGAACCACAAGTACCAGCATTCGGGGGGGAAACGGGCCCGCTGGTACCTGTAGTTCTACTACAAAAAAATACCCAAATAAAAACAAAACACAGACACCGTGAAAGTAAAAGTTTAATGCACATACATGCACACATACATACATACATACATACATACATACATACTTACCTATGTTGACCCGAAGCACTCGGTCCTCTTGTCCAGTAGAATCCAGGGGTACCTGTAAATAAAATTATACTTACAAAGAATCCGGTGTAGGTCGGTCCTCTTCTTAAAAGTTATAATCCACGTACTTGGCAAAACAACAAACCGCTCACCCGACCCACGAACTGAAAGGGGATCCATTTTTACACATGGATCTCCTTTCCCCGAATCTCGGGACCCCCCGTGACTCCTGTCAAAGAGGGTCCCTTCAGCCAATCAGGGAGCGCCACGTCATGGCACTCTCCTGATTGGCTGTGCCCTCCTGCACTGTCAGTCAGGCGGAGTACTGTGGATACAATGTAGCGTAGCGGCGCTACATTATATCCAATGGTGGGAACTTTGCGGTCTGTGGTAGACCGCGAGGTTAAGTGGGGTAATTTATTAACACTATAGTTTTTTCACTGGTATGCTATGCTGGGCTTTATGGCTTATGCTGGTGTTGTGGGGTGCCACACCCTGCACCTAGATATAGCGCTAGGGACCCCAAATATACAGAGACGCCTTGATGCGGCTTTGGGGCTTAACCACACATTTGCGCAAATATGTGTAACGAAGATCTCTGAATTCTATTATTATGTGGGATTTATATCTGGTTACTGTTATCATTCAGGGTGCTGGGGGAAACCAACTGCCTTTTTTTTTAAGTATGTATGTATGTATGTATGTATGTGTGCATGCATGTGCATTAAACTTTTACTTTCACGGTGTCTGTGTTTTGTTTTTTTTGGGGTATTTTTTTGTAGTAGAACTACAGGTACCAGCGGGCCCGTTTCCCCCCCCCCGCATGCTGGTACTTGTGGTTCTCCAAATACCAGCTTGCGGGGGAGGCTTGCTGGGACTTGTAGTTCTGCTACAAAAAACAATATTCTTTTTTTACACAAAAGGCTATCAGCCTCCCATCCACCGCCCACGGATGGGGGGACAGCCTAGGGCTTCACCCCTGGTCCTTGGGTGGCTGGAGGGAGGGGACCCCTTGATTTAAGGGGTCCCCACTCCTCCAGGGTACCCCGGCCAGGGGTGACTAGTTGGGGATTTAATGCCACGGCCGCAGGGACCAATATAAAAGTGTCCCCCGGCTGTGGCATTATCTCTCTGACTAGTGGAGCCCGATGCTGGTGTTAAAAATACGGGGGACCCCTACGTTTTTTTGTCCCCCGTATTTTTTGCACCAGGACCAGGCGCAGAGCCCGGTGCTGGTTGTTTAAATATGGGGGAACCCCAGTCATTTTTTCCCCCTGTATTTTTACAACCAGGACCGGCTCAAAGAGCCCGAGGCTGGTTATGCTTAGGAGGGGGGACCCCATGCAAATTTTTTTTTCAGTTTTAACACTTTCCACATTTCTCATAATATACACAATGAAGCCCTGCACGGATCTCACAGATCCGGCCGGGATACATTGGCCCTCATTCCGAGTTGATCGCTAGCTGCTTTCGGTCGCAGCAAGGCGATTAGGTGAAAAAGCGGCATTTCTGCGCATGCGTACGGGCCGCAGTACGCATGCGCGAAGTACTTTCACACAAAACTATGCAGTTTTACACAAGGTCGAGCGACGCTTTTCAGTCGCTCTCTTGATCGGTGAGTGATTGACAGGAAGTGGGTGTTTCTGGGTGGTAACTGGCCGTTTTCCGGGAGTGTGCTAAAAAACGCAGGCATGTCAGGTAAAAACGCAGGCATGCCTGGGGAAACGGGGGAGTGGCTGGCCGAACGCAGGGCGTGTTTGTGACGTCAAAACAGGAACTAAACTAACTGAGGTGATCGCAAGGTAGGAGTAGGTTTGGAGCTGCTCAGAAACTGCATGAAAAGATTTTTGAGCAGTTCTGCTAACCTATCGTTCGCACTTCTGCTAAGCTAAGATACACTCCTAGCGTGTGCACTGCTGCTAAAAGCAGCTAGCGAGCGATCAACTCGGAATGAGGGCCATTGTGTTTTGTCAGGCAGTGTTTTACTAATCACTCCCGTAAAACACTGCCCGACATTACGAATGACATCAACATCGGAAAATACGAAAATGCAGAATACGACTGCATAGTAAATGAGACGTAAAAAAACTAGAGATGAGCGCCTGAAATTTTTCGGGTTTTGTGTTTTGGTTTTGGGTTCGGTTCCGCGGCCGTGTTTTGGGTTCGAACGCGTTTTGGCAAAACCTCACCGAATTTTTTTTGTCGGATTCGGGTGTGTTTTGGATTCGGGTGTTTTTTTCAAAAAACACTAAAAAACAGCTTAAATCATAGAATTTGGGGGTCATTTTGATCCCAAAGTATTATTAACCTCAAAAACCATAATTTACACTCATTTTCAGTCTATTCTGAATACCTCACACCTCACAATATTATTTTTAGTCCTAAAATTTGCACCGAGGTCGCTGTGTGAGTAAGATAAGCGACCCTAGTGGCCGACACAAACACCGGGCCGATCTAGGAGTGGCACTGCAGTGTCACGCAGGATGTCCCTTCCAAAAAACCCTCCCCAAACAGCACATGACGCAAAGAAAAAAAGAGGCGCAATGAGGTAGCTGTGTGAGTAAGATTAGCGACCCTAGTGGCCGACACAAACACCGGGCCCATCTAGGAGTGGCACTGCAGTGTCACGCAGGATGGCCCTTCCAAAAAACCCTCCCCAAACAGCACATGACGCAAAGAAAAAAAGAGGCGCAATGAGGTAGCTGTGTGAGTAAGATTAGCGACCCTAGTGGCCGACACAAACACCGGGCCCATCTAGGAGTGGCACTGCAGTGTCACGCAGGATGTCCCTTCCAAAAAACCCTCCCCAAACAGCACATGACGCAAAGAAAAAAAGAGGCGCAATGAGGTAGCTGACTGTGTGAGTAAGATTAGCGACCCTAGTGGCCGACACAAACACCGGGCCCATCTAGGAGTGGCACTGCAGTGTCACGCAGGATGTCCCTTCCAAAAAACCCTCCCCAATCAGCACATGATGCAAAGAAAAAGAAAAGAAAAAAGAGGTGCAAGATGGAATTGTCCTTGGGCCCTCCCACCCACCCTTATGTTGTATAAACAAAACAGGACATGCACACTTTAACCAACCCATCATTTCAGTGACAGGGTCTGCCACACGACTGTGACTGATATGACGGGTTGGTTTGGACCCCCCCCCAAAAAAAGAAGCAATTAATCTCTCCTTGCACAAACTGGCTCTACAGAGGCAAGATGTCCACCTCATCTTCACCCTCCGATATATCACCGTGTACATCCCCCTCCTCACAGATTATCAATTCGTCCCCACTGGAATCCACCATCTCAGCTCCCTGTGTACTTTGTGGAGGCAATTGCTGCTGGTCAATGTCTCCGCGGAGGAATTGATTATAATTCATTTTAATGAACATCATCTTCTCCACATTTTCTGGATGTAACCTCGTACGCCGATTGCTGACAAGGTGAGCGGCGGCACTAAACACTCTTTCGGAGTACACACTTGTGGGAGGGCAACTTAGGTAGAATAAAGCCAGTTTGTGCAAGGGCCTCCAAATTGCCTCTTTTTCCTGCCAGTATAAGTACGGACTGTGTGACGTGCCTACTTGGATGCGGTCACTCATATAATCCTCCACCATTCTATCAATGTTGAGAGAATCATATGCAGTGACAGTAGACGACATGTCCGTAATCGTTGTCAGGTCCTTCAGTCCGGACCAGATGTCAGCATCAGCAGTCGCTCCAGACTGCCCTGCATCACCGCCAGCGGGTGGGCTCGGAATTCTGAGCCTTTTCCTCGCACCCCCAGTTGCGGGAGAATGTGAAGGAGGAGATGTTGACAGGTCGCGTTCCGCTTGACTTGACAATTTTCTCACCAGCAGGTCTTTCAACCCCAGCAGACTTGTGTCTGCCGGAAAGAGAGATCCAAGGTAGGCTTTAAATCTAGGATCGAGCACGGTGGCCAAAATGTAGTGCTCTGATTTCAACAGATTGACCACCCGTGAATCCTTGTTAAGCGAATTAAGGGCTGCATCCACAAGTCCCACATGCCTAGCGGAATCGCTCCCTTTTAGCTCCTTCTTCAATGCCTCCAGCTTCTTCTGCAAAAGCCTGATGAGGGGAATGACCTGACTCAGGCTGGCAGTGTCTGAACTGACTTCACGTGTGGCAAGTTCAAAGGGCATCAGAACCTTGCACAACGTTGAAATCATTCTCCACTGCACTTGAGACAGGTGCATTCCACCTCCTATATCGTGCTCAATTGTATAGGCTTGAATGGCCTTTTGCTGCTCCTCCAACCTCTGAAGCATATAGAGGGTTGAATTCCACCTCGTTACCACTTCTTGCTTCAGATGATGGCAGGGCAGGTTCAGTAGTTTTTGGTGGTGCTCCAGTCTTCTGTACGTGGTGCCTGTACGCCGAAAGTGTCCCGCAATTTTTCTGGCCACCGTCAGCATCTCTTGCACGCCCCTGTCGTTTTTTAAAAAATTCTGCACCACCAAATTCAAGGTATGTGCAAAACATGGGACGTGCTGGAATTTGCCCATATTTAATGCACACACAATATTGCTGGCGTTGTCCGATGCCACAAATCCACAGGAGAGTCCAATTGGGGTAAGCCATTCCGCGATGATCTTCCTCAGTTGCCGTAAGAGGTTTTCAGCTGTGTGCGTATTCTGGAAACCGGTGATACAAAGCGTAGCCTGCCTAGGAAAGAGTTGGCGTTTGCGAGATGCTGCTACTGGTGCCGCCGCTGCTGTTCTTGCGGCGGGAGTCCATACATCTACCCAGTGGGCTGTCACAGTCATATAGTCCTGACCCTGCCCTGCTCCACTTGTCCACATGTCCGTGGTTAAGTGGACATTGGGTACAGCTGCATTTTTTAGGACACTGGTGACTCTTTTTCTGAGGTCTGTGTACATTTTCGGTATCGCCTGCCTAGAGAAATGGAACCTAGATGGTATTTGGTACCGGGGACACAGTACCTCCAACAAGTCTCTAGTTGGCTCTGCAGTAATGATGGATACCGGAACCACGTTTCTCACCACCCAGGATGCCAAGGCCTCAGTTATCCGCTTTGCAGTAGGATGACTGCTGTGATATTTCATCTTCCTCGCAAAGGACTGTTGAACAGTCAATTGCTTACTGGAAGTAGTACAAGTGGGCTTACGACTTCCCCTCTGGGATGACCATCGACTCCCAGCGGCAACAACAGCAGCGCCAGCAGCAGTAGGCGTTACACGCAAGGATGCATCGGAGGAATCCCAGGCAGGAGAGGACTCGTCAGAATTGCCAGTGACATGGCCTGCAGGACTATTGGCATTCCTGGGGAAGGAGGAAATTGACACTGAGGGAGTTGGTGGGGTGGTTTGCGTGAGCTTGGTTACAAGAGGAAGGGATTTACTGGTCAGTGGACTGCTTCCGCTGTCACCCAAAGTTTTTGAACTTGTCACTGACTTATTATGAATGCGCTGCAGGTGACGTATAAGGGAGGATGTTCCGAGGTGGTTAACGTCCTTACCCCTACTTATTACAGCTTGACAAAGGGAACACACGGCTTGACACCTGTTGTCCGCATTTCTGGTGAAATACCTCCACACCGAAGAGCTGATTTTTTTGGTATTTTCACCTGGCATGTCAACGGCCATATTCCTCCCACGGACAACAGGTGTCTCCCCGGGTGCCTGACTTAAACAAACCACCTCACCATCAGAATCCTCCTGGTCAATTTCCTCCCCAGCGCCAGCAACACCCATATCCTCCTCATCCTGGTGTACTTCAACACTGACATCTTCAATCTGACTATCAGGAACTGGACTGCGGGTGCTCCTTCCAGCACTTGCAGGGGGCGTGCAAATGGTGGAAGGCGCATGCTCTTCACGTCCAGTGTTGGGAAGGTCAGGCATCGCAACCGACACAATTGGACTCTCCTTGTGGATTTGGGATTTCGAAGAATGCACAGTTCTTTGCTGTGCTGCTTTTGCCAGCTTGAGTCTTTTCATTTTTCTAGCGAGAGGCTGAGTGCTTCCATCCTCATGTGAAGCTGAACCACTAGCCATGAACATAGGCCAGGGCCTCAGCCGTTCCTTGCCACTCCGTGTGGTAAATGGCATATTGGCAAGTTTACGCTTCTCCTCCGACAATTTTATTTTAGGTTTTGGAGTCCTTTTTTTTCTGATATTTGGTGTTTTGGATTTGACATGCTCTGTACTATGACATTGGGCATCGGCCTTGGCAGACGACGTTGCTGGCATTTCATCGTCTCGGCCATGACTAGTGGCAGCAGCTTCAGCACGAGGTGGAAGTGGATCTTGATCTTTCCCTAATTTTGGAACCTCAACATTTTTGTTCTCCATATTTTAATAGGCACAACTAAAAGGCACCTCAGGTAAACAATGGAGATGGATACTAGTATACAATTATGGACTGCCTGCCGACTGCAGACACAGAGGTAGCCACAGCCGTGAACTACCGTACTGTACTGTGTCTGCAGCTAATATAGACTGGTTGATAAAGAGAAGATGTCTATGTAACTATGTATGTATAAAGAAGACTGAAAAAATCCACGGTTAGGTGGTATACAATTATGGACGGACTGCCTGCCGAGTGCAGACACAGAGGTAGCCACAGCCGTGAACTACCGTACTGTACTGTGTCTGCAGCTAATATAGACTGGTTGATAAAGAGAAGATGTCTATGTAACTATGTATGTATAAAGAAGAATGAAAAAAAACCACGGTTAGGTGGTATACAATTATGGACGGACTGCCTGCCGAGTGCAGACACAGAGGTAGCCACAGCCGTGAACTACCGTACTGTACTGTGTCTGCAGCTAATATAGACTGGTTGATAAAGAGAAGATGTCTATGTAACTATGTATGTATAAAGAAGAATGAAAAAAATCCACGGTTAGGTGGTATTACAATTATGGACGGACTGCCTGCCGAGTGCAGAGACACAGAGGTAGCCACAGCCGTGAACTACCGTACTGTGTCTGCTGCGACTGGATGATAAATGATATAAAAAATATATATATATCACTACTGCAGCCGGACAGGTATATATTATATATTATATAATGACGGACCTGCTGGACACTGTCTGTCAGCAGAATGAGTTTTATTTTTATAGAATAAAAAAAAAAAAAACACACAAGTGAAGTCACACGACGAGTGTTTAACTTTTTCAGGCAATCACAATATAAGTATACTACTAACTATACTGGTGGTCAGTGTGGTCAGGTCACTGGTCAGTCACACTGGCAGTGGCACTCCTGCAGCAAAAGTGTGCACTGTTTAATTTTAATATAATATGTACTCCTGGCTCCTGCTATAACCTATAACTGGCACTGCAGTAGTGCTCCCCAGTCTCCCCCACAATTATAAGCTGTGTGAGCTGAGCAGTCAGACAGATATATAATATATATAGATGATGCAGCACACTGGCCTGAGCCTGAGCAGTGCACACAGATATGGTATGTGACTGACTGAGTCACTGTGTGTATCGCTTTTTTCAGGCAGAGAACGGATATATTAAATAAACTGCACTGTGTGTCTGGTGGTCACTCACTATATAATATATTATGTACTCCTGGCTCCTGCTATAACCTATAACTGGCACTGCAGTAGTGCTCCCCAGTCTCCCCCACAATTATAAGCTGTGTGAGCTGAGCAGTCAGACAGATATATATAATATTATATATAGATAATAGATGATGCAGCACACTGGCCTGAGCCTGAGCAGTGCACATAGATATGGTATGTGACTGACTGAGTCACTGTGTGTATCGCTTTTTTCAGGCAGAGAACGGATATATTAAATAAACTGCACTGTGTGTCTGGTGGTCACTCACTATATAATATATTATGTACTCCTGGCTCCTGCTATAACCTATAACTGGCACTGCAGTAGTGCTCCCCAGTCTCCCCCACAATTATAAGCTGTGTGAGCTGAGCAGTCAGACAGATATATATAATATTATATATAGATAATAGATGATGCAGCACACTGGCCTGAGCCTGAGCAGTGCACACAGATATGGTATGTGACTGAGTCACTGTGTGCTGTGTATCGCTTTTTTCAGGCAGAGAACGGATTATAAAGTAAACTGCACTGTCCTCACTAGTAAACTCTCTCCACTCAGTCTCTACACTTCTACAGTAACAGTACTCCTCCTAGTCAGCTCCAGTAAATCTCTCTCAGTCTCTTATAATCTAAATGGAGAGGACGCCAGCCACGTCCTCTCCCTATCAATCTCAATGCACGTGTGAAAATGGCGGCGACGCGCGGCTCCTTATATAGAATCCGAGTCTCGCGATAGAATCCGAGCCTCGCGAGAATCCGACAGCGTCATGATGACGTTCGGGCGCGCTCGGGTTAACCGAGCAAGGCGGGAAGATCCGAGTCGCTCGGACCCGTGAAAAAAAACATGAAGTTCTGGCGGGTTCGGATTCAGAGAAACCGAACCCGCTCATCTCTAAAAAAAACCCAAAAAGTTGCAAATTCACACTACCGATGTCATTCGTGTTTAATCTCCCTCCAAATCCTGACAATTACGAATCTTAGTACATATACCCCATTGACTGGACACCAGAGTGTGAGCAAGCATTTGCTCAATTGAAAAACATTCTTTCCCAGTCCCCAGTGTTAGCCGCCCCTGACTTCCGACGGCGGTTCATTGTGCAATCTGATGCCCAAGGTTGTGGAATTGGAGCTGTGCTGAGCCAGGTAGGGGAGGATGGTGCTGAACACCCTGTGGCCTACAGTATCTCTCTCTCGGAAACTGGTTGACTGCGAGATAGCCTATACCACCATTGAGAAAGAGTGCCTAGCCATAGTTTGAGCTCTTAAGAAACTCCAGTCATATTTGTATGGGCGCGAGTTCTTGGTCATCACAGACAATAATCCCCTCAGTTGGTTGCAGCGAACTTCAGGAGACAATGGCCCTCATTCCGAGTTGTTCGCTCGCAAGCTGCTTTTAGCAGCTTTGCACACGCTAAGCCGCCGCCTACTGGTAGTGAATCTTAGCTTATTAAAATTGCGAACGAAAGATTAGCAAAATTGCGAATAGACACTTCTTAGCAGTTTCTGAGTAGCTCCAGACTTACTCGGCATCTGCGATCAGTTCAGTGCTTGTCGTTCCTGGTTTGACGTCACAAACACACCCAGCGTTCGCCCAGACACTCCCCCGTTTCTCCAGCCACTCCCACGTTTTTCCCAGAAACGGTAGCATTTTTTCGCACACACCCATAAAACGGCCTGTTTCCGCCCAGAAACACCCACTTCCTGTCAATCACATTACGATCACCAGAACGAAGAAAAAACCTCGTAATGCCGTGAGTAAAATACCTAACTGCATAGCAAATTTACTTGGCGCAGTCGCACTGCGGACATTGCGCATGCACATTAGCGGCTAATCGCTCCGTTGCGAGAAAAAAATAACGAGCGAACAACTCGGAATGACCCCCATTGGACGGTTGCTAAGGTGGAGCTTGGCATTGCAAACTTATAACTTCTCTATTTCCCACAAAAAGGGTAGAGACCACGGAAATACAGATGGTTTTGTCTCACCAACAAGAACCAGACCCCAAACCTCGATGCACCAACGGATTTGTCCAGTCAGCCCCCCTCTCTGCTGAGAACATAGACTAAAAGTAGGGGAGGAACTACTGATCACCCTCTCACCAAACTTAAGGAAAGACTTACTGGATTGTCCCAACATCCTCACTTGGACATCAAGGACTTTACCTGCAACTCGCCGGGACATTGGGGCTAAAAAGTGGGAGCAGAATGTGAGGAAATGAGGTCTGTGACAATTAATATAGCTATGCCTCATTTTCCATGTCAAATATGTACTTTTTTATACCCATATCCATATACAGTACATCCAATTCGTCTGTTTGTTCATTCTCCATAACAAGTCCATTGCTGCTCACCCAATATGGGGGGTCATTCCGAGTTGTTCGCTCGTTATTTATGTTTTTCTCGCAACGGAGCGATTAGTCGCTAATGCGCATGCGCAATGTCCGCAGTGCGACTGCGCCAAGTAAATTTGCTATGCAGTTAGGAATTTTACTCACGGCATTACAAGGTTTTTTCTTCGTTCTGGTGATCGTAATGTGATTGACAGGAAGTGGGTGTTTCTGGGCGGAAACTGGCCGTTTTATGGGAGTGTGTGAAAAAACGCTACCGTTTCTGGGAAAAACGCGCGAGTGGCTGGAGAAACGGAGGAGTGTCTGGGCGAACGCTGGGTGTGTTTGTGACGTCAAACCAGGAACGACAAGCACTGAACTGATCGCACTGGCAGAGTAAGTCTCGAGCTACTCAGAAACTGCACAGAGAAGTCTTTTCGCAATATTGCGAATCTTTCGTTCGCAATTTTACTATGCTAAGATTCACTCCCAGTAGGCGGCGGCTTAGCGTGTGCAAAGCTGCTAAAAGCAGCTTGCGAGCGAACAACTCGGAATGAGGGCCACTGTGTTTAAATCAACCTTAATATTGTTAATATATGCAATTGTGTTATGTTATCTGTTACCCTTTAGATAATGTATTTACGTTAGACCTAGTTTCCTTTTCATACACCACAGTGGACACTCAAGTCATATAAGGTACCATTGTCCCTTTTTTGTTTACTCCCTATTGTCCAAAAGTGAGCTGACCAGACAGGGTGGCTCTCTGGCTGATGTAATCACGTTGATTAGAATATGTATTGTATTCCAATTAGAGATGAGCGGGTTCGGTTCTCCGAGAACCGAACCCCCCCGAATTCCACGTGTTTTACACGGGTCCGAGGCAGGCTTGGTTGTTCCCGCCTGACTCGGAAAACCCGAACGAGGCAAAACGTCATCATCCCGCTGTCGGATTCTCGCGATATTCGGATTCCATATAAAGAGCCGCGTGTCGCCGCCATTTTCACTTGTGCATTGTAGAGAGTACAGAGAGGACGTGGCTACGTTCTCTCAGTGGCAAATCTCAATATCAGTGCTCAGTATCAGTGCTTATTGCTGCTCAGTAGTACTAGTAGTGTGTCTCTCCTGCTCAGTGTCAGTTCTCAGTAGTATCCTCATCAGTGCTCAGTATCACTGCTCATTGTCTTGTGCTGCATTGTGGTGCTCAGTAATACTACATTACTAATACTAGTACAGTGTCTTGTGCTGCATCGTGCTGCTCAGTGTCAGTTCTCAGTAGTATCATCATCAGTGATCAGTATCACTGCTCATTGTCTTGTGCTGCATTGTGGTGCTCAGTAATACTACATTACTAATACTAGTACAGTGTCTTGTGCTGCATCGTGCTGCTCAGTGTCAGTTCTCAGTAGTATCATCATCAGTGCTCAGTATCACTGCTCATTGTCTTGTGCTGCATTGTGGTGCTCAGTAATACTACATTACTAATACTAGTACAGTGTCTTGTGCTGCATCGTGCTGCTCAGTGTCAGTTCTCAGTAGTATCATCATCAGTGCTCAGTATCACTGCTCATTGTCTTGTGCTGCATTGTGGTGCTCAGTAATACTACATTACTAATACTAGTACAGTGTCTTGTGCTGCATCGTGCTGCTCAGTGTCAGTTCTCAGTAGTATCATCATCAGTGCTCAGTATCACTGCTCATTGTCTTGTGCTGCATCGTGGTGCTCAGTAATACTACATTACTAATACTAGTACAGTGTCTTGTGCTGCATCGTGCTGCTCAGTGTCAGTTCTCAGTAGTATCATCAGTGCTCAGTATCACTGCTCATTGTCTTGTGCTGCATCGTGGTGCTCAGTAATACTACATTACTAATACTAGTACAGTGTATTGTGCTGCATCGTGCTGCTCAGTGTCAGTTCTCAGTAGTATCATCATCAGTGCTCAGTATCACTGCTCATTGTCTTGTGCTGCATTGTGGTGCTCAGTAATACTACATTACTAATACTAGTACAGTGTCTTGTGCTGCATCGTGCTGCTCAGTGTCAGTTCTCAGTAGTATCATCATCAGTGCTCAGTATCACTGCTCATTGTCTTGTGCTGCATTGTGGTGCTCAGTAATACTACATTACTAATACTAGTACAGTGTCTTGTGCTGCATCGTGCTGCTCAGTGTCAATTCTCAGTAGTATCATCATCAGTGCTCAGTATCACTGCTCATTGTCTTGTGCTGCATTGTGGTGCTCAGTAATACTACATTACTAATACTAGTACAGTGTCTTGTGCTGCATCGTGCTGCTCAGTGTCAGTTCTCAGTAGTATCATCAGTGCTCAGTATCACTGCTCATTGTCTTGTGCTGCATCGTGGTGCTCAGTAATACTACATTACTAATACTAGTACAGTGTCTTGTGCTGCATCGTGCTGCTCAGTGTCAGTTCTCAGTAGTATCATCAGTGCTCAGTATCACTGCTCATTGTCTTGTGCTGCATTGTGGTGCTCAGTAATACTACATTACTAATACTAGTACAGTGTCTTGTGCTGCATCTTGCTGCTCAGTGTCAGTTCTCAGTAGTATCATCAGTGCTCAGTATCACTGCTCATTGTCTTGTGCTGCATTGTGGTGCTCAGTAATACTACATTACTAATACTAGTACAGTGTCTTGTGCTGCATCGTGCTGCTCAGTGTCAGTTCTCAGTAGTATCATCATCAGTGCTCAGTATCACTGCTCATTGTCTTGTGCTGCATTGTGGTGCTCAGTAATACTACATTACTAATACTAGTACAGTGTCTTGTGCTGCATCGTGCTGCTCAGTGTCAGTTCTCAGTAGTATCATCATCAGTGCTCAGTATCACTGCTCATTGGCCCTCATTCCGAGTTGTTCGCTCGCTAGCTGCTTTTAGCAGCAGTGCATACGCTAGGCCTTCGCCCTCTGGGAGTGTATCTTAGCTTAGCAAAATTGCGAACGAAAGATTAGCAGAATTGCTATTAAGTATTTCCCTGCAGTTTCTGAGTAGCTCCAGACCTACTCCTAGATTGCGATCACCTCAGTCCGTGTAGTTCCTGTTTTGACATCACAAACACGCCCTGCGTTCGTCCAGCCACTCCCCCGTTTCTCCAGCCACTCCTGCGTTTTTCCCTGGCACGCCTGCGTTTTTTAGCACACTCCCGGAAAACGCTCAGTTGCCGCCCAGAAACACCCACTTCCTGTCAATCAAACAACGAACACTGGAGCGACTGAAAAACGTCGCTCGAGCTTCAGTAAAACTACTAAGTTTTGTGCTAAATTACTTAACGCATGCGCGCTGCGTACCATGTGCATGCGCATTTTCCAACTAATCGCTGCATTGCGAAAAACGGCAACGAGCGAACAACTCGGAATGACCACCATTGTCTTGTGCTGCATTGTCGTGCTCAGTAATACTACATTACTAATACTAGTACAGTGTCTTGTGCTGAATCGTGCTGCTCAGTGTCAGTTCTCAGTAGTATCATCATCAGTGCTCAGTATCACTGCTCATTGTCTTGTGCTGCATTGTGGTGCTCAGTAATACTACATTACTAATACTAGTACAGTGTCTTGTGCTGCATCATGCTGCTGTAGGGTGCTGTGGTAGTGTCCTGTCATTGTGCATAGGTCATCATCATTCCAGTAACAGTGGTATCTGGTATCTATCTAGTGGTATCTAATTCCAGACATTACTGCTGTCTAATTCCAGATATATTACTGGCGGTTCCGGTATGAATGGTCGACCATGTTATGGTCGACAGTCATTAGGTCGACCACTATTGGTCGACATTGACATTGTCGACATGGACACATGGTCGACACATGAAAATGGTCGATACATGAAAGGTTGACACATGAAAAGGTCGACATGGGTTTTTTTACTTTTTTTGGTGTCGTTTTTTGCGTAAAGTGACTGGGAACCCCAATTAGTGCACCGCGTCCCCTCGCATGGCTCGCTTCGCTCGCCATGCTTCGGGCATGGTGCCTTCGCTCCACTACCGCTTCGCTCGGCACAGATTACGATCCACGTGGACTACGATTGGAACGGTAAAGTATGGAAAAGTTCCCCAAAAGAAAAAAAAGTAAAAAAACTCATGTCGACCTTTTCATGTGTCGACCTTTCATGTGTCGACCATTTTCATGTGTCGACCATGTGCCCATGTCGACCATGTCAATGACGACCAATAGTGGTCGACTTAATGACTGTCGACCATAACATGGTCGACCATGTGAACGGATACCATAACTGGCATATAATTCCACACATTAAAAAATGGAGAACAAAAATTTGGAGGGTAAAATAGGGAAAGATCAAGATCCACTTCCACCTACTGCTGAAGCTGCTGCCACTATTCATGGCAGAGACGATGAAATGCCATCAATGTCGTCTGCCAAGGCCGATGCCCAATGTCATAGTAGAGAGCATGTAAAATCCAAAAAGCAAAAGTTCATTAAAATGACCCAAAAATCTAAATTAAAATCGTCTGAGGAGAAGTTTAAACTTGCCAATATGCTATTTACGACACGGAGTGGCAAGGAATGGCTGAGGCCCTCTCTTATGTTCCTCATGACTAGCGGTTCAGCTTCACATGACGATGGAAGCACTCATCCTCCCGCTAGAAAAATGAAAAGAGTTAAGCTGGCAAAAGCACAGCAAAGAATTGTGTGTTCTAAATCACAAATCCCCAAGGAAAGTCCAAATGTGTCGGCGGGTGCGATGCCTGACCTTCCCAACACTGGACGGGAAGAGGTGGCTCCTTCCACCATTTGCACGCCCCCTGCAAGTGCTGGTAGGAGCACCCACAGTCCAGTTCCTGATATTCAAATTGAAGATGTCACTGTTGAAGTACACCAGGATGAGGATATGGGTGTTGCTGGCGCTGAGGAGGAAATTGACGAGGAGGATTCTGATGGTGAGGTGGTTTGTTTAAGTCAGGCACCCGGGGAGACACCTGTTGTTCGTGGGATGAATAAGGCCATTGACATGCCTGGTCAAAATACAAAAAAAATCACCTCTTCGGTGTGGAATTATTTCAACAGAAATGCGGACAACAGGTGTCAAGCCGTGTATTGCCTTTGTCAAGCTGTAATAAGTAGGGGAAAGGACGTTAACCACCTCGGAACATCCTCCCTTATACGTCACCTGGAGCGCATTCATCAGAAGTCATTGACAAGTTCACAAACTTTGGGTGACAGCGGAAGCAGTCCACTGACAACTAAATCCCTTCTTCCTCTTGTACCCAAGCTCCTGCAAACCACACCACCAACTCCCTCAATGTCAATTTCCTCCTTAGACAGGAATGCCAATAGTCCTGCAGGCCATGTCACTGTCAAGTCTGGCGAGTCCTTTCCTAACTGGGATTCCTCCGATGGATAATTGAGTGTAACGCCTACTGCTGCTGTTTCTGCTGGCGCTGCTGTTGTTGCTGCTGGGAGTCGATCGTCATCCCAGAGGGGAAGTCGGAAGACCACTTGTACTACTTCCAGTAAGCAATTGACTGTCCAACAGTCCTTTGCGAGGAAGATGAAATATCACAGCAGTCATCCTGTTGCAAAGCGGATAACTCAGGCCTTGACAACTATGTTGGTGTTAGACGTGCTTCCGGTGTCCACCGTTAGTTCACAGGGACTTAGAGAATTGCTTGAGGTAGTTTGTCCCCGGTACCAAATCCCATCTAGGTTCCACTTCTCTAGGCAGGCGATACCGAGAATGTACACAGACGTCAGAAAAAGTGTCCTCAGTGTCCTAAAAAATGCTGTTGTACCCACTGTCCACTTAACCACGGACATGTGGACAAGTGGAGCAGGGTAGACTAAGGACTATATGACTGTGACAGCCCACTGGGTAGATGTATTGCCTCCCGCAGCAACAACAGCGGCGGCACCAGTAGCAGCATCTCGCAAACGCCAACTCGTTCCTAGGCAGGCTACGCTTTGTATCACTGCTTTCCATAAGAGGCACACAGCTGACAACCTCTTACGGAAACTGAGGAACATCATCGCAGATTGGCTTACCCCAATTGGACTCTCCTGGGGATTTGTGATATCGGACAACGCCACCAATATTGTGCGTGCATTACATGTGGGCAAATTCCAGCATGTCCCATGTTTTGCACATACAATTAATTTGGTGATGCATAATTATTTGAAAAACGACAGGGACGTGCAGGAGATGCGGTCTGTGGCCCGAAAAATTGCGGGCCACTTTCGGCATTCAGCCACCGCGTGCCGAAGACTGGAGCGCCAGCAAACACTCATGACCATGCCCTGCCATCAGCTGAAGCAAGAGGTGGTAACGAGGTGGAATTCAACCCTCTATATGCTTCAGAGGATGGAGGAGAAGCAAAAGGCCATTCAAACCTATACATCTACCAACGATATAGGCAAAGGAGGGGGAATGCACCTGACTCAAGTGCAGTGGAGAATGATTTCCATGTTGTGCAAGTTTCTCCAACCCTTCGAACTTGCCACACGTGAAGTCAGTTCAGACACTGCCAGCCTAAGTCAGGTCATTCCCCTCATCAGGCTTTTGCAGAAGCAGCTGGAGAGATTGAAGGAGGAGCTAAAACGGAGCGATTCCGCTAGGCATGTGGGACTTGTGGATGGAGCCCTTCATTCGCTTAACCAGGATTCACGGGTAGTCAATCTGTTGAAATCAGAGCACTACATTTTGGCCACCGTGCTCGATCCTAGGTTTAAAGCCTACGTTGTATCTCTCTTTCCGGCAGACACAAGTCTGCAGATGTTCAAAGACCTGCTGGTGAGACAATTGTCAAGTCAAGCGGAACGTGACCCACCAACAGCTCCTCCTTCATTTTCTACCGCCACTGGAGCTGCCCGGAAAAGGATAAAATTTCCAAAACCACCCGCTGGCGGTGATGCAGGGCAGTCAGGAGCAAGTGCTGACATGTGGTCCGGACTGAAGGACCTGCCAACGATTACTGACATGTCGTCTACTGTCACTGCATATGATTCTGTCACCATTGAAAGAATGGTGGAGGATTATATGAGTGACAGCACCACTGTAGGCATGTCAGACAGTCCGTACGTATACTGGCAGGAAAAAGAGGCAATTTGGAGGCCCTTGTACAAACTGGCTTTATTTTAACTAAGTTGCCCCCCTCCAGTGTGTACTCCGAAAGAGTGTTAAGTGCAGCTGGTCACCTTGTCAGCGATCGGCGTAGGAGGTTACTTCCAGAAAATGTGGAGAAGATGATGTTCATCAAAATGAATTATAAATTCCTCCGTGGAGACATTTACCAGCAATTGCCTCCAGAAAGTACACAGGGACCTGTGATGGTGGATTCCAGTGGGGACGAATTAATACTCAGTGAGGAGGAGGACGTACACAGTGAGGAATCGGACGATGAGGATGAGGTGGACATCTTGCCTCTGTAGAGCCAGTTTGTGCAAGGAGAGATTGATTGCTTCTTTTTTGGTGGGAGCCCAAACAAACCAGTCATTTCAGCCACAGTCGTGTGGCAGACCCTGTCACTGAAATGATTGGTTTGTTAAAGTGTGCATGTCCTGTTTATACAACATAACGGTGGGTGGGAGGGCTCAAGGACAATTCCATCTTGCACCTCTTTTTTTATTTATCTTTGCATCATGTGCTGTTTGGGGACTATTTTTTTAAGCACCATCCTGTCTGACACTGCAGTGCCACTCCTAGATGGGCCAGGTGTTTGTGCCGCCCAGTTGGGTCGCTTAGCTTAGTCATCCAGCGACCTCGGTGCAAATTTTAGGACTAAAAATAATATTGTGAGGTGTTCAGTGTTCAGTATAGACTGGAAATGAATGGAAATTATGGTTATTGAGGTTAATAATACTATAGGATCAAAATTACCACCAAATTCTATTATTTAAGCTGTTTTTGAGGTTTTTTTGAAAAAAACACCCGAATCCAAAACGCATCCGAATCCGACAAAAATCCGAAAGGGTGGTTTTTCCAAAACGCGTCAGAATCCAAAACACGACCGCGGAACCGAATCCAAAACCAAAACACAAAAAATGCCCGTTGCACATCTCTAATTCAAATGCTGTAAGATCCTAAGACACAGAGGTCACACACAGCCCTGCAATATGAAGCTTCTGGAGGTATAAGTAGAGCTAACTAGAGAGCTGAAGAGACATTCTTTGTCCCTAGGCTAAGAAGTAAGGTTCTGCCAGGGATCTGCTGTGAAATACATTATTTTGGATTTATCTGGGATTCTGTGTTGCTGGAAGAGATTCTCTGCTCCAAGACTAAGAAATAATGTTCTGTCAGGAGTGTCACAACGGAGGGTTTAGGCTGACGGGAGGAAGCCTCAGTTGTAGGGGCTGAGATGAAGTTAAACCTGGGAGGTTTAATCAGACCCCTGGACATGTAAGTGCAGATTGATTACCCGAAGGTGTGACCATGACAACCAGTTTAAAATTCAAAATAAAAGTTTATTTAACAGACTCCGTGAAATGACAAGCAGCATTCAAAGTAAATCAAAGACAGTGGCAAATAACACAGTTCCTGGATCACATAACCATAGGAGGTATCTCAGAGCACTGGTAGGTATAGAACAGATGTAAAAGTCCTTTGATGGAATCACCTTACCAGGCCTGGTTGTAGTAGTGGAGATAGCCGAGGAACATGCCAGTAGTTGTAACAGGTGAATCTTTAACTTGAGTATGCTGCTGTATCAGCTGGATGGAACCAGCCAGGTGGTAAAACACGGAGTGGATGCTGAGTGGAATCAGCCGGGTGATGAAACTCAGAGTGAATGCTGAATGGAATCAGCCAGGTACTAAAGTCACGGAGTGGATGCTGGATGGGACCAGCCAGGTGATGAAACACAGAGTGGATGATGAGAGATGCTTGGGAGCGTAGAAACAGATTAGCTGAAAGATGATTACCGGTGGTAGATGATACTGCTGGTAAGATAGGATCCGCTGGATCTGCACCGGTGTTTGATGGAAGCTGAAATCTGTTGAAAGCTGACTGCTGGAAGCAGATAGTAGATAGCTGGAAACTGGACAGCCACGGAAGGCTGTAGAGTCAGGCTGCACTGCAAGATGGAAAGCAGGTGCGGGTCTCTTTGTGGATGCTGGAGACAGGAACTGGAACCTGGAGAAACAAGCCACAGGAGAGAGAGACTGGAACAAGGTATGACATTCAAAGCACTGATATCTATCTGGCCTAGACACAGGATACTTATACCTGCTGCCATGCAGGCATTGGCTAGGCAATTATGCAGATTCCAGAGACGGTGGATTGGAGGAATTGGAGCATGTGATCAAATCCAACATGGCTGCGCCCATGCTGGAACCTGGAGAGAAAGCTAGTTTGAAATGAAATGTGCAAACATAGTGATAATGGCGCCGGCCACGGAGGACAGGAGACGCCAGATGACTGTTATATGCTGAGACACTTGGAGGGCAGCAGAGGCCGCGGCAGGCATGATACACTATACTGAGAACCTGCAGCAATAACACAGGAACGGCGGCGGAGGCCGCGGAGGACGGGAGACGCCATGTTGGATTCAAACATGGCGCCGCTGTGATAGTGTCTCAGAATGACAGGAGGGATGTTCAGAGTGTTGACACAGATGAGATCTGGACTTGGAACGCTGGGCCAGTCTCAGAAGACACCTAAACGGCAGGTAATGGCGCCCAGATACCCGGATCGTGACAGCACCCCCCCCTTTAGGAGTGGCCCCAGGACACTTCTTAGGCTTTAAAGGAAACTTTGAGTGGAAATTTCGGACCAAGGCAGGAGCATGGACGTCTGAGGCATTGGTCCAAGAGCGTTCTTCAGGACCATAGCCCTTCCAGTCAATGAGATACTGTAACTGACCGTTGAGTCTGAACTTTGGGAGCTGGAGGAAATGCGGAATGAAACCGATTCAGGATCAGCGGTTTCAACAAGGAAACATGAAATGTCCTGGGTATTTTCAAGAAGGGTGGTAACTGTAATCTGTAGGCAACAGGATTGATGACTTGTTCAATCTTGAAGGGACCGATGTAGCGAGGTGCAAATTTCATGCTGGGAACTCTCAACCTCAAATTCTTCGTGGACAACCACACACGATCACCCACCTTGAGAGCAGGAACCGCTCTACGCTTCCTATCGGCAAACTTCTTATACCTAGATGAGGCTTTAAGCAGGGCTGCGCGGACGTTCTTCCAGTATTTGAAAACTGACGCAAGGTGACATCCACTGCTGGAACAGAAGTTGCGGGAAGCGGTTAAAATTCGGGGACTTTAGGGTGGAATCCATAATTGATGAAGAATGGTGTCGAAGAAGATGAGGAATGGTATTGATTGTTGTGGCTGAACTCTGCCCAAGGAAGGAGTTGAACCCAGTCATCTTGAGAGGAAGACACATATATACGGAGGAAGGCCTCCAAGTCCTGATTCACCCTCTCGGTTTGACCATTGGTCTGAGGATGGTAAGCTGTGGAAAACTTTAACTTGACTTGGAGGGCTTGACACAAACTTCGCCAAAATTTGGCTACAAATTGTACTCCACGATCCGAGATGATCTCTTCAGGAAGACCGTGAAGTCGGAAGATCTCTTGTATAAACACTTGAGCCAACTTGGAAGCTGACGGAAGACCGGTGAGAGGGATGAAATGTGCCATCTTGGTGAACCGGTCAACTACCACCCAGATGGTATTAAACTTGTTGCAGATAGGTAGATCGGAAACAAAGTCCATCGACAAATGGGTTCATGGTCGACGGGGAACAGATAATGGAACCAGTTGCCCCGCAGGCGACTGGCGGGAGACTTTGTGTTGGGCACACTTTGGGCAGGAGGCAATAAATTCCATAACGTCCTTCTTCAGAGTTGGCCACCAGTAGGACCTAGAGATAAATTCAAGGGTTTTCTGAATGCCTGTATGTCCAGCAAAATGGGAAGCATGGGCCCAATGCATGAGCTTCTTCCTTAGAACTGGCTTAACAAAACTTTTCCCTGGTGGGGGCGTAGAGTCCATCCCTACCGTGAAGAATGCCAACGGATTAATAATAGGATGCTTGTCTGCAGACTCGGACTCATTTTCTTGCTCCCATGAGCGGGAAAGGGCATGGGCCTTACGATTCTGAGAACCCGGACAGAACTGGAGTTTAAAGTCAAACCTAGAGAAGAAAAGTGCCCATCTGGCCTGACGAGGATTCAGACATTGTGCACCTTTGAGATATAAAAGATTTTTGTGGTCGGTAAGTATGGTGATTGAGTGGGAAGCTCCCTCCAACAGGTATCTCCACTCCTCCAGAGCGAGCTTGATGGCTAGCAACTCCTGATCGCCAATGGCATAGTTGCGCTCAGCTGGGGAGAACTTCCGGGAGAAGAAACTGCAAGGATGTAGATGTCCATCTTTGGCCCTCTGGGATAACACCGCTCCTACTCCAACGGAGGAGGCATCTACCTCTAAGATAAAAGGAGAGTCGGTGTCGGGCTGTTTCAGAACTGGTGCAGAGATGAACCGTTGCTTCAGAAGGTGAAAGGCCTGCGTAGCTTCCTCGGACCACTTGGACGGATTAGCACCTTTCTTGGTAAATGCAGTGATAGGCGCCACAATGGTGGAAAAGTCTTGTATAAACTTTCTATAATAATTGGCGAACACTAAGAACCTCTGGACCCCTTTGAGGGTTAAGGGTATAGGCCAATTCTGGATTGCTTGGAGTTTCTCAGGATCCATCTCTAGTCCGGAACCGGACACAATGTAACCTAGAAACGGAATGGTTTTAACTTCAAACACACACTTCTCCAATTTACAATAGAGGTGATTGACACGGAGACGGGAAAGAACCTCCTTTACCCAGAAACGATGATCTTCTAGATTATTAGCAAAGATGAGGATGTCATCTAGATAAACCACGACATGGCGGTATAAGATGTCCCTGAAGATCTCATTCACGAAGTGCTGGAAGACTGCTGGAGCGTTGCTTAATCCGAAGGGCATGACGAGGTACTCATAATGTCCGTCACGGGTGTTAAAGGCGGTCTTCCATTCGTCACCCTCACGGATTCGGATGAGATTGTAGGCACCCCTCAAGTCCAGCTTTGTGAAAATGGTTGCACCACTAACTCTATCAAAGAGCTCTGTAATCAGGGGTAAAGGGTATCGGTTCTTGACGGTAATGTCGTTCAGACCTCTGTAGTCGATGCACGGACGCAGACCACCGTCTTTCTTCTTAACGAAGAAGAAGCCTGCGCCGGCTGGAGAAGAAGATGGTCGGATGAAACCCTTCGCCAGGTTCTCTTTGATGTACTCTTCCATGGAGTGTGTCTCAGGCAGAGACAACGGATAAGTTCGGCCTCGCGGTGGAACCTTCCCTGGAATGAGGTCGATTGGGCAGTCCCATTCTCTATGAGGAGGAAGGATATCAGCAGAGGCTTTACTGAACACATCCGTGAAGTCTTGATATGGAGGAGGTGGAACATCAGATGACCTGGGGAAGGAAGAACAAACAGGAAGAACTTTGGCTAAACAAGTCTCAGCACAGGAGGGACCCCATGCCAGTATTTGCGTAGTCGACCAGTCAATCGATGGGTTGTGGAGACGGAGCCATGGAAGGCCTAAAACCACTGGATGTGTGGCACTTGGAATCACTAGAAAAGAAATATACTCAGAATGAAGAACTCCCACTCTCAGATGAACTGGAAGAGTCCTTAAGGAAATGACTGCGTCAAAAATCTTGCTGCCATCCACGGCAGTCAAAGAGATGGACGAGGACAGTCTCTCGGTGGGTAGGGACCACCGTTTAACATAAGCTTCGGTTATGAAATTCCCAGCTGCTCCGGAATCAAGGAGGGCAATGACGTTCCTGTAACGTTGAGCAATTTGGAGCGACACTGGGAGGTTACAATCATGAGGCGATGGAGATGAGATCATTACTCCTAGCCGGCCCTCTCCTTGGCGAGCTAGGGTCTGGAGTTTTTTCCCGAACGTTTGGGACAGGCATTGATAGTGTGCGACGGAGCTGCACAGTAGAGACATAGAGACTCGGTGAGGCGTCTTCGGCGCTCAGCGGGAGATAGACGGGAACGACCAATTTGCATAGGCTCATCCTTGGATGGAGATGGTTGACGAGGAGGAGGAGCAGAAGATTTAGGAACGGATGATCTTCCTCGCTCGGTTGCTCTCTCTCTCAACCGTAGATCAACCTTCGTGCATAGTGAAATTAGCTCATCCAACTTAGAAGGCAAGTCTCTGGTAGCTAACTCATCTTTATTGCGTTCTGACAAGCCATGCCAGTATGTAGCATACAGGGCCTTGTCGTTCCAGGCCAGTTCAGATGCCAGGATTTTGAACTGTATAAGATACTGTCCCACAGTACGTGTTCCCTGGCGTAGACGGAGAATCTCAGATGAAGCAGAGGATACCCGGCCTGGCTCGTCGAAGATGCACCTGAATGATGCTACAAAGTCAGTATAGGAGGACAGCAGGGGATCAGATTTCTCCCATAACGGTGATGCCCAATCAAGGGCTGAGCCACTGAAAAGAGAAATAATATAAGCAACTTTGGTACGGTCACTGGGGAAGTTGCCAGGTTGAAGCTCAAAATGGATTTCGCATTGGTGGAGAAATCCCCTGCA
>NC_086451.1:143666834-143706098 GCF_028390025.1 Pseudophryne corroboree | reverse complement strand
TGTTTTGTTTATACAACATAAGGGTGGGTGGGAGGGCCCAAGGACAATTCCATCTTGCACCTCTTTTTTCTTTCATTTTTCTTTGCGTCATGTGCTGTTTGGGGAGGGTTTTTTGGAAGGGCCATCCTGCGTGACACTGCAGTGCCACTCCTAGATGGGCCCGGTGTTTGTGTCGGCCACTAGGGTCGCTAATCTTACTCACACAGCTACCTCATTGCGCCTCTTTTTTTCTTTGCGTCATGTGCTGTTTGGGGAGGGTTTTTTGGAAGGGACATCCTGCGTGACACTGCAGTGCCACTCCTAGATGGGCCCGGTGTTTGTGTCGGCCACTAGGGTCGCTAATCTTACTCACACAGCTACCTCATTGCGCCTCTTTTTTTCTTTGCGTCATGTGCTGTTTGGGGAGGGTTTTTTGGAAGGGACATCCTGCGTGACACTGCAGTGCCACTCCTAAATGGGCCCGGTGTTTGTGTCGGCCACTACGGTCGCTAATCTTACTCACACAGCTACCTCATTGCGCCTCTTTTTTTCTTTGCGTCATGTGCTGTTTGGGGAGGGTTTTTTGGAAGGGACATCCTACGTGACACTGCAGTGCCACTCCTAGATGGGCCCGGTGTTTGTGTCGGCCACTAGGGTCGCTAATCTTACTCACACAGCTACCTCATTGCGCCTCTTTTTTTCTTTGCGTCATGTGCTGTTTGGGGAGGGTTTTTTGGAAGGGACATCCTGCGTGACACTGCAGTGCCACTCCTAAATGGGCCCGGTGTTTGTGTCGGCCACTACGGTCGCTAATCTTACTCACACAGCTACCTCATTGCGCCTCTTTTTTTCTTTGCGTCATGTGCTGTTTGGGGAGGGTTTTTTGGAAGGGACATCCTGCGTGACACTGCAGTGCCACTCCTAGATGGGCCCGGTGTTTGTGTCGGCCACTAGGGTCGCTTATCTTACTCACACAGTCAGCTACCTCATTGCGCCTCTTTTTTTCTTTGCGTCATGTGCTGTTTGGGGAGGGTTTTTTGGAAGGGCCATCCTGCGTGACACTGCAGTGCCACTCCTAGATTGGCCCGGTGTTTGTGTCGGCCACTACGGTCGCTAATCTTACTCACACAGCTACCTCATTGCGCCTCTTTTTTTCTTTGCGTCATGTGCTGTTTGGGGAGGGTTTTTTGGAAGGGACATCCTGCGTGACACTGCAGTGCCACTCCTAGATGGGCCCGGTGTTTGTGTCGGCCACTAGGGTCGCTAATCTTACTCACACAGCTACCTCATTGCGCCTCTTTTTTTCTTTGCGTCATGTGCTGTTTGGGGAAGGTTTTTTGGAAGGGACATCCTGCGTGACACTGCAGTGCCACTCCTAAATGGGCCCGGTGTTTGTGTCGGCCACTAGGGTCACTAATCTTACTCACACAGCTACCTCATTGCGCCTCTTTTTTTCTTTGCGTCATGTGCTGTTTGGGGAGGGTTTTTTGGAAGGGACATCCTGCGTGACACTGCAGTGCCACTCCTAGATGGGCCAGGTGTTAGTGTCGGCCACTAGGGTCCCTTAGCTTAGTCATCCAGCGACCTCGGTGCAAATTTTAGGACTAAAAATAATATTGTGAGGTGTGAGGTATGCAGAATAGACTGAAAATGAGTGGAAATTATGTTTTTTGAGGTTAATAATAATATGGGATCAAAATGACCCCCAAATTCTATGATTTAAGCTGTTTTTTAGGGTTTTTTGAAAAAAACACCCGAATCCAAAACACACCCGAATCCGACAAAAAAAAATTCGGTGAGGTTTTGCCAAAACGCGGTCGAACCCAAAACACGGCCGCGGAACCGAACCCAAAACCCGAAAAATTTCAGGCGCTCATCACTAACAAAAAGTTATATCTTAAAAGTTAAAAACAACCTGTGTGTGATCTGCAACCCTGTAAACAGCCTAATCATAATATCAATAATGTTTAAACTAGAGATGAGCGGGTTCGGTTCCTCGGAAACCGAACCCGCCCGAACTTCAGTTTTTTTTACACGGGTCCGAGCGACTCGGATCTTCCTGCCTTGCTCGGTTAACCCGAGCGCGCCCGAACGTCATCATCCCGCTGTCGGATTCTCGCGAGGCTCGGATTCTATCGCGAGACTCGGATTCTATATAAGGAGCCGCGCGTCGCCGCCATTTTCACACGTGCATTGAGATTGATAGGGAGAGGACGTGGCTGGCGTCCTCTCCGTTTATAGAGAGTGAGACTACTAGAGTAGAGAGAGACACAGTATTATTTACTTTAGAAATTTTGGGGAGCATTAGGAGGAGTACTACTACTTGCTGAAGTGATAGTGTGACTGTATATCTGACTTGTGGGGGAGACAGTGGGGAGCAGTTAGAGTCTGAGAGCAGGAGTACATATTTTAACGTACAGTGCACACTTTTGCTGGCACTCTGCTGCCAGAGTGCCACACTGCCATTGTGACCACACTGACCACCAGTATATATTGTGATTGTCTGCTTAGGAGTACTGCTTGCAAGTTGCTGATAGTGTGACCAGTGACCTGACCACCAGTTTAATTAATCACCACCAGTTTAATATATATATATATATATATATATATATATATATATATATATATAATTGTATATTATATATATATAATTGTATATTATATATATATATAATTGTATATGTATACCACCTACCCGTGTTTTTTTTTTTCTTTCTTCTTGATACATACTACTATAGTAGCTTACTGTAGCAGTCTGCGGTGCTGCTGAGCTGACAGTGTCCAGCAGGTCCGTCATCAGTCATTACATAATAAATATATATACCTGTCCGGCTGCAGTACTAGTGATATATATATATATATATATATATATATATATATATATATATATATATATATATATATTAATTTCATCTCATTATCATCCAGTCTATATTAGCAGCAGACACAGTACGGTAGTCCACGGCTGTAGCTACCTCTGTGTCGGCAGTCGCTGGTCCATCCATAAGTATACTAGTATCCATCCATCTCCATTGTTTACCTGAGGTGCCTTTTAGTTGTGCCTATTAAAATATGGAGAACAAAAATGTTGAGGTTCCAAAATTAGGGAAAGATCAAGATCCACTTCCACCTCGTGCTGAAGCTGCTGCCACTAGTCATGGCCGAGACGATGAAATGCCAGCAACGTCGTCTGCCAAGGCCGATGCCCAATGTCATAGTACAGAGCATGTAAAATCCAAAACACCAAATATCAGTAAAAAAAGGACTCCAAAATCTAAAATAAAATTGTCGGAGGAGAAGCGTAAACTTGCCAATATGCCATTTACCACACGGAGTGGCAAGGAACGGCTGAGGCCCTGGCCTATGTTCATGGCTAGTGGTTCAGCTTCACATGAGGATGGAAGCACTCAGCCTCTCGCTAGAAAAATGAAAAGACTCAAGCTGGCAAAAGCACCGCTAAGAACTGTGCGTTCTTCCAAATCACAAATCCACAAGGAGAGTCCAATTGTGTCGGTTGCGATGCCTGACCTTCCCAACACTGGACGTGAAGAGCATGCGCCTTCCACCATTTGCACGCCCCCTGCAAGTGCTGGAAGGAGCACCCGCAGTCCAGTTCCTGATAGTCAGATTGAAGATGTCAGTGTTGAAGTACACCAGGATGAGGAGGTTATGGGTGTTGCTGGCGCTGGGGAGGAAATTGACAAGGAGGATTCTGATGGTGAGGTGGTTTGTTTAAGTCAGGCACCCGGGGAGACACCTGTTGTCCGTGGGAGGAATAGGGCCGTTGACATGCCTGGTGAAAATACCAAAAAAATCAGCTCTTCGGTGTGGAAGTATTTCAACAGAAATGTGGACAACATTTGTCAAGCCGTGTGTTGCCTTTGTCAAGCTGTAATAAGTAGGGGTAAGGACGTTAACCACCTCGGAACATCCTCCCTTATACGTCACCTGCAGCGCATTCATAATAAGTCAGTGACAAGTTCAAAAACTTTGGGCGACAGCGGAAGCAGTCCACTGACCAGTAAATCCCTTCCTCTTGTAACCAAGCTCACGCAAACCACCCCACCAACTCCCTCAGTGTCAATTTCCTCCTTCCCCAGGAATGCCAATAGTCCTGCAGGCCATGTCACTGGCAATTCTGACGAGTCCTCTCCTGCCTGGGATTCCTCCGATGCATCCTTGCGTGTAACGCCTACTGCTGCTGGCGCTGCTGTTGTTGCTGCTGGGAGTCGATGGTCATCCCAGAGGGGAAGTCGTAAGCCCACTTTTACTACTTCCACCAAGCAATTGACTGTCCAACAGTCCTTTGCGAGGAAGATGAAATATCACAGCAGTCATCCTGTTGCAAAGCGGATAACTGAGGCCTTGACAACTATGTTGGTGTTAGACGTGCGTCCGGTATCCGCCGTTAGTTCACAGGGAACTAGACAATTTCTTGAGGTAGTGTGCCCCCGTTACCAAATACCATCTAGGTTCCACTTCTCTAGGCAGGCGATACCGAGAATGTACACGGACGTCAGAAAAAGACTCACCAGTGTCCTAAAAAATGCAGTTGTACCCAATGTCCACTTAACCACGGACATGTGGACAAGTGGAGCAGGGCAGGGTCAGGACTATATGACTGTGACAGCCCACTGGGTAGATGTATGGACTCCCGCCGCAAGAACAGCAGCGGCGGCACCAGTAGCAGCATCTCGCAAACGCCAACTCTTTCCTAGGCAGGCTACGCTTTGTATCACCGGTTTCCAGAATACGCACACAGCTGAAAACCTCTTACGGCAACTGAGGAAGATCATCGCGGAATGGCTTACCCCAATTGGACTCTCCTGTGGATTTGTGGCATCGGACAACGCCAGCAATATTGTGTGTGCATTAAATATAGGCAAATTCCAGCACGTCCCATGTTTTGCACATACCTTGAATTTGGTGGTGCAGAATTTTTTAAAAAACGACAGGGACGTGCAAGAGATGCTGTCGGTGGCCAGAAGAATTGCGGGACACTTTCGGCGTACAGGCACCACGTACAGAAGACTGGAGCAACACCAAAAACGCCTGAACCTGCCCTGCCATCATCTGAAACAAGAAGTGGTAACGAGGTGGAATTCAACCCTCTATATGCTTCAGAGGTTGGAGGAGCAGCAAAAGGCCATTCAAGCCTATACAATTGAGCACGATATAGGAGGTGGAATGTACCTGTCTCAAGCGCAGTGGAGAATGATTTCAACGTTGTGCAAGGTTCTGCAACCTTTTGAACTTGCCACACGTGAAGTCAGTTCAGACACTGCCAGCCTGAGTCAGGTCATTCCCCTCATCAGGCTTTTGCAGAAGAAGCTGGAGGCATTGAAGGAGGAGCTAAAAGGGAGCGATTCCGCTAGGCATGTGGGACTTGTGGATGGAGCCCTTAATTCGCTTAACAAGGATTCACGGGTGGTCAATCTGTTGAAATCAGAGCACTACATTTTGGCCACCGTGCTCGATCCTAGATTTAAAACCTACCTTGGATCTCTCTTTCCGGCAGACACAAGTCTGCTGGGGTTCAAAGACCTGCTGGTGAGAAAATTGTCAAGTCAAGCGGAACGCGACCTGTCAACATCTCCTCCTTCACATTCTCCCGCAACTGGGGGTGCGAGGAAAAGGCTCAGAATTCCGAACCCACCCGCTGGCGGTGATGCAGGGCAGTCTGGAGCGACTGCTGATGCTGACATCTGGTCCGGACTGAAGGACCTGACAACGATTACGGACATGTCGTCTACTGTCACTGCATATGATTCTCTCCCCATTGAAAGAATGGTGGAGGATTATATGAGTGACCGCATCCAAGTAGGCACGTCAGACAGTCCGTACTTATACTGGCAGGAAAAAGAGGCAATTTGGAGGCCCTTGCACAAACTGGCTTTATTCTACCTAAGTTGCCCTCCCACAAGTGTGTACTCCGAAAGAGTGTTTAGTGCCGCCGCTCACCTTGTCAGCAATCGGCGTACGAGGTTACTTCCAGAAAATGTGGAGAAGATGATGTTCATTAAAATGAATTATAATCAATTCCTATGTGGAGACATTGACCAGCAGCAATTGCCTCCACAAAGTACACAGGGAGCTGAGATGGTGGATTCCAGTGGGGACGAATTGATAATCTGTGAGGAGCGGGATGTACACGGTGATATATCGGAGGATGATGATGAGGTGGACATCTTGCCTCTGTAGAGCCAGTTTGTGCAAGGAGAGATTAATTGCTTCTTTTTCGGTGGGGGTCCAAACCAACCCGTCATTTCAGTCACAGTCGTGTGGCAGACCCTGTCACTGAAATGATGGGTTGGTTAAAGTGTGCATGTCCTGTTTATACAACATAAGGGTGGGTGGGAGGGCCCAAGGACAATTCTATCTTGCACCTCTTTTTTCTTTCATTTTTATTTGCGTCATGTGCTGTTTGGGGAGTGTTTTTTGTAAGGGCCATCCTGCGTGACACTGCAGTGACACTCCAAGATGGGCCAGGTGTTTGTGTCGGCCACTAGGGTCGCTTATCTTACTCACACAGCTACCTCATTGCACCTCTTTTTTTCTTCTTTGCGTCATGTGCTGTTTGGGGAGTGTTTTTTGGAAGGGCCATCCTGCGTGACACTGCAGTGCCACTCCTAGATGGGCCTTGTGTTTGTGTCGGCCACTAGGGTCGCTTATCTTACTCACACAGCTACCTCATTGCACCTCTTTTTTTCTTCTTTGCGTCATGTGCTGTTTGGGGAGTGTTTTTTGGAAGGGCCATCCTGCGTGACACTGCAGTACCACTCCTAGATGGGCCAGGTGTTTGTATCGGCCACTAGGGTCGCTTAGCTTAGTCATCCAGCGACCTCGTGCAAATTTTAGGACTAAAAATAATATTGTGAGGTGTGAGGTATTCAGAATAGACTGAAAATGAGTGGAAATTATGGTTTTTGAGGTTAATAATACTTTGGGATCAAAATGACCCCCAAATTCTATGATTTAAGCTGTTTTTTAGTGTTTTTTGAAAAAAACACCCGAATCCAAAACACACCCGAATCCGACAAAAAAAATTCGGTGAGGTTTTGCCAAAACGCGGTCGAACCCAAAACACGGCCGCGGAACCGAACCCAAAACCAAAACACAAAACCCGAAAAATTTCAAGTGCACATCTCTAGTTTAAACCTTCTAATATGTCAGAAAATTACCTTTTTTTTATCTAAAAATATCATCATCTCAGAAGGCAATTAAATCTGGGAGGCAAATCAACCAAAGGGGTAGTGAATAAAGAGGGCACCATCCCTTACCTGGTACGACCTCTCAACTGGGCCCTAGCCTACAATGTATGTCAGAAGTAGAGATAAAGTAAACTGCAAAATATTCGTAATACGAACCACTGTGTGTGTGGTTTGTGAACGGATATCTGCTGCTAAGGCGCTTATAACCGGCAGTGACAATTGCAGAGACATATGCACTAACTAGTTTATAAAAAGTTAATGAGACCCAAGGATTCATTTAACCCCCTAGGGGCCAGGCAGTCGAGGCGAAAAATCCACTTGGATTCAAGTTGGAGTAATTTTCTCCCCCTATCGCCCCCCCTTGTAGATGCTGGCACGTGATCAATGGGCCTATATCTCAGACTAGCCAAACTGTGTTTATGTGTGGCAAAGTGTCTTGCCACTGGCTGCTCGCTAGTCCCTGTAATCAGGGCTGCGCGAATGGCTGACCTGTGTTGAGTTAACCGTACTTTCAATTGGCATTCAGTTTTGCCTACATAATAGAGCCCACATGGGCAAACTATCACATAGACTACGAACCGGGATGTACAGGTTAGTGGCCACCTGATTTTTAGCCGTTGGCCTGTATGTGGATGCGGAAATGACTCACCCACAATGAAAAAGGAACAAGTAGTGCATCCTAGGCATTTAAAGCACCCATTTCTCTTGCTCAGAAAATGCCTGGATGAACTCTTGGCGTCGAAACCTGTGATATCAGTTTTGACTACCAAGTCTTTCAAATTTCTACCCCTGGAATAGCTCGGCATCAATTTGCTGTTTTGGAAACACTTCAAATCAGGATCAGAAGTGACCATCTGCCACATCCCTTTGACCTGCTTCACCAATTCCGGACTATTGGAGTTGTATTCGGTCACCCAGGGTATGGTCTCTTTAGATAATGCTCTGGAATGGCGTTTAGGTTGCTTCTGAAAATTGCACAAAGTTCTTTCTTGTGCTTTTTTCAGTTCCGATACAGAAATTCTCAGAGAGAGGATATTCTCTATCATCCCTTCTAATTGCAACATCCGTGTATCTGCATTAGTGTTATTCCTACATACCCTGAGTAGCTGAGAATAAGGCAAACTACGAATCATTGTTTTGGGATGTGAACTCTCAGCCCGGAGCAGGGTGTTCCTGTCCGTGGGTTTTTTATACAGAGTCGTCCCCAGCTGTCCCTCTTTCAGTTGTATACATACGTCCAAATAGCAAATCTCGGACTTGCTATGGTTCCAGGTCAATTTAATGGGACTATCTGAATTGTTTTGTCTATTGATGATCTCAATCAAAATCTGGATGTCTCCATTCCAGAAAATGAGGAGATCATCAATGTAGCGAAAGTACAGCAAAATGTTTCCTGAAATGCTCGAGTCCTCAAAAAACAACCCCCTCTCTACTTCCCACATAAAACAGTTGGCAAACGACGGGGCCACTGAGGACCCCATCGAGCACCCCGTCAATTGCTTGTAAAACCTCCCATTGAATAGGAAGAAATTATGTGTCAGTGTGAAGGCTAAAAGCTCAATAAACAAATCCACATCTGGGCCTGTATACAACCGATTAGCCGTGACTAGCCGTCTAACAGCCTCCAACCCAGCCTCGTGAGGAATACATGTGTAGAGGCTGGTGACGTCTATTGTCACCATGGTCATGTCATTGGGGACTGTTCCCAGTTTAGCCAATCTATCTAACAACATCTTGGTATCTTTTTAAATATGAAAAAGTATCCTGGATACATGGCTGCAGATAAGCATCCAAGAACACTGCAATTGGTTCGCACAGAGACCCCCGGGCAGAGATGATTGGTCTCCCCGGAGGCCTCTGTGCGTCCTTGTGAATCTTGGGGAGGGTTGTCTGAGGAAGGGGATGTGTCCCCGAAACGTCACCTGTTGTTTCCATTAAACGCTTCACGGAGTGGAGTTTGTTCAACATTTTTTGCAAGTCTGTGAGTGCCACCTGTTTCTCTTTACTGTATGTGGGTGGACCAGCATTTCCACAAGGAAGGGCACCTCAGCCAGTCATTAGGAGGAGTGCCGGGGCAAATTTTGGATGTATATGGTTACACGCTCTGCTGCGGTGGATAAGGTCGTTGAACCAGCCCAGGGCACCTTCCCACAGGACCACCTCCCTCTGTTTTAACTGTTTTTAAAGCACATTTAGCACATTGTGTGCACGCACTTGGCACTTTAGTGACACTTATAGTTTAGGAATTCTGTGTGCCTCTGCACCCTGAGGGCAGCTAAAATATAGAGGATGGCAACCTCTGAGGGTGAAGGTGATTTCACGTCATTTCTATTGGAATGTGACAATTACGAGACTCTCAGTTTCTCGGATGTGGATGCTGAGAAAATTCTGCACAAGGACGTAGCATTGTCTGATGAATATGTTGATTCCAGTGATGATGTTTACCGTGAATTGTTTAAATTAAAAAAGCGGGAGTTGGACTTTCTCTACCACAGTCGAACCTTGTCTGACTACCACCGGGCGAAACAAATACCCCGTGGGTTTAGGGTACATAATATACCCACGACAGGTAGATACAATACTGCCTTTTGCAAACGCTGGATCTCAATACTCAATAAATGCTCCATGGACCTCATTTTATTAGTCATTGAGGAGTCCACAAGGGAGCTTAAGTTAACATCACAGAAGATCAGCGAGTTTGAAAAGGAGCATCTGACGACGATGACATCTGACAAATCCACAGATTGGCTATCTAAACTACAAACCCAATTGGAGGAATATAAAAATAATCTCTTGAAATACAAAAAAGAGAAACACAGGAAGGTGGTCACAGATTACGCCCAGCACCGGGTTTACATCTGGCTTAGTCAAGCAAACCAGTCCCGAGGACGCGGCCGGGGTGTGGGAAATGTGAGAAGACCACAACGGGTCCACTTCTCAAACACGTCAGCAAGTGATAATGATGAAGTCGGGGGAGCTGGCGTTGAGGCTAGACACACGGTGACCCCTTTTGTGGTAAACACCCGGGCAGGGGCCTCCACCCGGGGAAGAACAAAACGAGAAGGGGAGGCCAAGCGAGGAGGCAGAACAGTTGGAAGGCCACCCAAGCACAGAGCCACTTAATCTTCAACTTATCCTCGTATACTCTCCAGGAGTCCGAGCAACGACTCCTCAGCAAGGGACTCTCCTCTATACCTACTAATTTTGTGGATCCATTTAAATGGAAGGTAGAGTCGTTTAAATTAGCCCGTTCATTAAAAATCAAAGAGCATTTTTCCAAGCATCCCATGGTGAACATGGAATCAACTTTACCTGGTCGAATTTCTAAGCTGGGGAACCGCTCTAGATTTGACCCACAGTCAAATAATGCCACTCTCAAAACTTTCCATAGACTAATGGACAATGCCATTGTGGACAGAGTTCCTGGGGTTAAGCATAATCTTCCCAGCGACGAACGACAAGCATTAAGGAACCTACAACAGAGGACTGATATTGTCTTGAGAGCTGCGGATAAGGGCGGCTCTATTGTTATCCAGGACACTTCCTCATACGCTGCGGAATGTGACAGGTTACTCAGTGATGGCAAGACATATTGCCGACTGGATAAAGACCCGACTCCTGGGTTTAAACAGGAGCTTGATTTATTGTTGAAAAATGCAGTCAGTGAGGGGTTGTTATCACAGGTAATTAGCGATAAATTGTCCACAAAATGGCCTGTAGTTCCATTATTCTAAACCCTCCCCAAGATTCACAAGGACGCACAGAGGCCTCCGGGGAGACCAATCATCTCTGCCCGGGGGTCTCTGTGCGAACCAATTGCAGTGTTCTTGGATGCTTATCTGCAGCCATGTATTCAGGATACTTTTTCCTATTTAAAAGATGCCAAGATGTTGTTAGATAGATTGGCTAAACTGGGAACAGTCCCCAATGACACGACCATGGTGACAATAGACGTCACCAGCCTCTACACATGTATTCCTCACGAGGCTGGGTTGGAGGCTGTTAGACGGCTAGTCACGGCTAATCGGTTTTATACAGGCCCAGATGTGGATTTGTTTATTGAACTTTTAGCCTTCACACTGACACATAATTTCTTCCTATTCAATGGGAGGTTTTACAAGCAATTGACGGGGTGCTCGATGGGGTCCTCAGTGGCCCCGTCGTTTGCCAACTGTTTTATGTGGGAAGTAGAGAGGGGGTTGTTTTTTGAGGACTCGAGCATTTCTGGAAACATTTTGCTGTACTTTCGCTACATTGATGATCTTCTCATTTTCTGGAATGGCGACATCCAGATTTTGATTGAGATCATCAATAGACAAAACAATTCAGATAGTCCCATTAAACTGACCTGGAACCATAGCAAGTCTGAGATTTGCTATTTGGACGTATGTATACAACTGAAAGAGGGACAGCTGGGGACGACTCTGTATAAAAAACCCACGGACAGGAACACCCTGCTCTGGGCTGAGAGTTCACATCCCAAAACAATGATTCGTAGTTTGCCTTATTCTCAGCTACTCAGGGTATGTAGGAATAACACTAATGCAGATACACGGATGTTGCAATTAGAAGAGATGATACAGAAATTCTCAGAGAGAGGATATTCTCTATCGGAACTGAAAAAAGCACAAGAAAGAGCTTTGTGCAATTTTCAGAAGCAACCTAAACGCCATTCTAGAGCATTATCTAAAGAGACCATACCCTGGGTGACCGAATACAACTCCAATAGTCCGGAATTGGTGAAGCAGGTCAAAGGGATGTGGCAGATGGTCACTTCTGATCCCGATTTGAAGTGTTTCCAAAACAGCAAATTGATGCCGAGCTATTCCAGGGGTTGAAATTTGAAAGACTTGGTAGTCAAAACTGATATCACAGGTTTCGACGCCAAGAGTTCATCCAGGCATTTTCTGAGCAAGAGAAATGGGTGCTTTAAATGCCTAGGATGCACTACTTGTTCCTTTTTCATTGTGGGTGAGTCATTTCCGCATCCACATACGGGCCAACGGCTAAAAATCAGGTGGCCACTAGCATGTACATCCCGATTCGTAGTCTATGTGATAGTTTGCCCATGTGGGCTCTATTACGTAGGCAAAACTGAATGCCAATTGAAAGCACGGTTAACTCAACACCGGTCAGCCGTTCGCGCAGCCCTGATTACAGGGACTAGCGAGCAGCCAGTGGCAAGACACTTTGCCACACATAAACACAGTTTGGCTAGTCTGAGATATAGGGCCATTGATCACGTGCCAGCATCTACACGGGGGGGGGGGGGGGGGGGGGGCGATAGGGGGAGAAAATTACTCCAACTTGAATCCAAGTGGATTTTTCGCCTCGACTGCCTGGCCCCTAGGGGGTTAAATGAGTCCTTGGGTCTCATTAACTTTTTATAAACTAGTTAGTGCATATGTCTCTGCAATTGTCACTGCCGGTTATAAGCGCCTTAGCAGCAGATATCCGTTCACAAACCACACACACAGTGGTTCGTATTACGAATATTTTGTAGTTTACTTTATCTCTACTTCTGACATACATTGTAGGCTAGGGCCCAGTTGAGAGGTCGTACCAGGTAAGGGATGGTGCCCTCTTTATTCACTACCCCTTTGGTTGATTTGCCTCCCAGATTTAATTGCCTTCTGGGATGATGATATTTTTAGATAAAAAAAAAGGTAATTTTCTGACATATTAGAAGGTTTAAACACTATTGATATTATGATTAGGCTGTTTACAGGGTTGCAGATCACACACAGGTTGTTTTTAACTTTTAAGATATAACTTTTTGTACTGTAGTTTTGCACATGAGTTATGATCAGTTTTATTAGGCGCACTCCAGCTTATTTGAGCGCTATATTTATTTGTGTGCCTGTTTAGTTGATTTTATGGAGTCACTATTATAAGTTATTTATTCCAGGGCTCCCAGCGCGTTGCCATAGGAACCGGTGGGCCAGATTGCGTCACTTCCGGCCGGGCCGTGTTGCCGAAACCAAAAGTGCGGGACGGGAGACGCCGGGGCACTCCGTGGTCCACGCAGCTGAAAGTCATGATTGTGGGGGTAAGTGGGGGTTTTATCATGTTATATATATACACTGTATTTGCACTGTTTTTGTTGTCTGAGGAAGGGGATGTGTCCCCGAAACGTCACCTGTTGTTTCCATTAAACGCTTCACGGAGTGGAGTTTGTTCAACATTTTTTTCAAGTCTGTGAGTGCCACCTGTTTCTCTTTACTATATATATATATATATATATATATATATATATATATATATATATATATATATATATATACAGGAACAGAAATGGGCGGCACTCCGAGTCTTGAATTAAGTGAAATAAAGTGCAAAGACTTTTATTTGTCAACTACACATGATCTACGTTTCGGGGTCGCAGCCCCGTCGTCAGGATAAGTGACAATGACATTTGGTGCTATATAAATACCTTAATAATAGGATGACTCCTCCCGCCAGCACAGCCCACGCCGCCCGGATACCGGCCGCATCGCCCCATCTCTCCGGAAGTGACGTAGCGCCGGTCCGTCCAGCTGACGCTCTGACGCTGTAGACAAGGTTGCCATAGTTACTAATAAACAGTGATATCAAGTGATTCAAAAAGACATACAGTCCTATTGCTTATATCGCAGTATAACATATTCTGTAACAATCTAAAAAGTGCTGTGCGCAAACATATTAAATACATATAGTGAACAACCAAATAAAAACGTGCTAAAAATACAGAATATCATGGTGAATAAAATCGTATTAATTCTAAAACTCAACCAAGTATGTGTACATTTCCTTCCACATCCAATTGAGACCGAATAGATTAAATGTGGCGATCCATAATAAGGGATCTCCTGCAAAATAGATTAAATAAATTACTGAAAAAGCTAGCGATCACCTACAAGCTATACATAGCCTGTAACTATATGTGTATCGCTCACGGAGTGTCACACAATTATAACCCTTAGAGAAAACATCTTAGATTAAGGGAGTCATTGAGGCCATTAGGATGGATGGTATTCAGTCTATACATCCATCTATCCTCTAATTGCAACAATTTTTTGGACCTATCGCCTCCCCTTAATGACTGTGGTACATGATCAATTATTCTATATCTAAGTGTGGCCATGCTGTGTTTGGCTTTGGCAAAATGCCTAGCCACAGGTTGCTCACTGTCCCCACTCTTGATGGCCTCCCGTATGGCATATCTGTGTTGTGCCATATGCGTCTTAAAGGCACAGTCTGTTTTGCCCACATATGATAGCCCGCATGGGCATGTGAGGAGGTATACGACAAATTTAGAATCACAGGATAACGGATGTAGTATCTTAAATATTTTACCTGTGTGCGGGTGTCTAAATTTGTCGCCTTGGGTGAGGTAACTGCATGTCGTGCAGCCACTACACCGGAAACATCCTTGTTTCTTACTTAGAAAATGCCTTTTGGGCGTCTCGAATTCAGAGATATCAGTTTTAACAACATAATCTCTAATGCTCCTATTTCTCGTGTGATTCACTAACAATCTTGAATTGAACGCCTCCCCTAGTTCTTTATCAGAAGCCACTATAGGCCACAGTTGTTTTGCCCTTTTAGAAAGGTGAGTACTGCTCGAGTTGTACTGGGTAACCCATGGGAACCTGCCCTCCAATGTTTTCTTATTATTGGGTCTCAGTAATTGTTCACGTGTCAATTTAAGGGCTTTAATTTTAGCCTTCTGTAGATCTCCTGCCGGGTAACCTCGTTCTAAAAATTTCTTTGTCATTTTGGTCAACTCAAGATCGCTAGTTTCTGGTATACTATTGATCCGACACACCCTTAGAAATTGGGAATACGGTAAACTTGAGATAGTAGCTCGTGGATGAAAGCTATCAAATTTAAGAAGATTGTTTCTGTCTGTGGGTTTAACGTAAAGTGATGTATTAATGATCCCAGCTTGTATGGAGATTTTAACATCTAAAAAATTGATAGTAGATTTATCCATCATAATTGTAAATTTGACTGGGCTAGATGACTGATTATGGCCTTCTATGATATCTTGTAATTGGCCCTGTGTGCCCGTCCATAAGATGAGTATATCATCTATAAATCTGAAATAACCTCTTAAATAACAAGCTATGGAATTATCTTGTAAAAACAAATCCTTCTCCACTTCCCAAATGTATGTATTCGCAAAGGACGGGGCCACGGAGGACCCCATCGCGCAACCAGTGCGTTGAATGTAATACCTTTTGTCATAAAGGAAATAGTTATGCATCAGAGTAAATTGTAACAATTCCAGAAAAAATGTAACACGTGGACCTTTGTATGGTGGGTTATTAGTAATGAGACGCCTCACTGCCTCTACCCCAGCCACATGAGGAATACATGTAAACAGGCTGGTAACATCTATTGACGCCAAACTAGTATATGAGGGCAATACTCCCATTGCACCCAATTTAATTAGCAGCATGGAAGTGTCTTTTAGGTGAGTGTTGGTCTGTTGAATACAGGGTTGCAGAAATGTGTCACAATAGACTGCCAAGGGTTCACATAACGACCCCCGGGCCGAAATTATAGGCCTGCCTGGGGGATCATGTGAATCCTTGTGTAGTTTAGGAATGCAATAAAAAATAGGTACCACAGGAAAATCTCTAGATAAGGCTTTGGACAAAGAGACAGAAATATAACCCTCCGTTACAGCCCTAGATAACAATAAATCAAGTTCTTGTTTAAAGGCTTTAGTAGGGTCAGATTGTAAATCACCATAAAGGGGGGTACACACGGAGCGATAATCTAAGCAATCTGACTAGATTGCTTAGATTTTCAGCAAGATCGCTCCGTGTGTAGCCCTAACAGCGATAGCGATGCGCAGCCCCGCGCATCGCTATCGCTGCTGCTAGATTGGCCTGCATGCAGGCCAATCTAGCGGGTCGCTCACTTCACCCGCTGGGTGTAGTGAGCGCCCTCCCGTCTCCCCCCGCACGCTCAGCACAGATCGCGCTGTGCTGAGCGCCGGGAGAGATGTGTGCTGAGCGGTTCGCTCAGCACACATCTCTCCAGCATCGGGCCGTGAGTACTGGCCTTAAGTCTCTCAGTCTGAGAGTAACCTTTCGCATTCTTTTTTGTACTGAGCAGTGTCTAACACCACTATGCCACCCCCCTTATCAGCATTTCTAATGATGATGTCCCGTCTCTTGCCTAGATCCTTAAGGGCCTTGAATTCTTCCCTGGACATGTTAGTATGTGGCTTAGCACAAGGTTCTTTGTCCAAAGTTTCTGTTATGAGCCACGGCTGTGGCTCATTCCTGTTTTGCATTTTGGTTATGTATTTTATGTTATACTTCTGTTTATGTTCCCCGTGGGTGTCATGGGGTGTTCGGAGCTCACCATTAAGGAGAGGGTACTGTTATGAACCACAGGTAGTGGTTCATTCCTATTCTATGTTTATAGTTGTCTTGCAGGCCAGGATTTCCCGTTGCTCTGGTTTTAGAAGACTCTTGTTTGCTGCCGGTGGTGAGTCTGTGTGATTGCAGCTTGTTCCCATGTGTTCAGCCTCACCTGTCTGTTGATTGCACCTCTCAGTTGTGCAGCAGGGCAGCTGCACGACATAATTAATTAAGACTCTCTGTTATATTCTGGCTCAGTGCAATTCACAGACGCTGGTGATATTTCCAGAGTTTCAGAGTTCTTGAGTTCTGAGCTAGTCCCTGCCAGTTCCTGAGCTCCTGTCTAGCAGTGTCTGTCTAGCTGCTTCCAGTGTCGGTTCCAGTGTCGGTTCCAGTGTCTGATCCCGTGTCCTGCCGTGAAGCGTTCCTGTCCAGAGGTCCTGTGGCTTTGTCTGTGCCTGGTCGAGTATCTGGCTTCTTGGTGTCCACCGGTCTGTCGTTTGGGATTCTGCCTGTCCTCCAGTTCTGAGAGTCTGTGTCGGCCGCATTGGGGGTTCCTGTCCGTTTGCCAGTATTTGTACCGGTTCCGTGAGTAGCGGCTTTACCGCGTCCGTCGGCCTAGGCCGCAGTATTCTTTGGTTATATTTTGTTACTGGTGTTTTGCAGGGGGTTCTGCTTATGCTGTCACCGCTGATACACAACAGTATTGTGTCGGCGTGTGGACAGCATTTCCTTTGTTGTTCTTTCCCTTTGGCGGCGTGCCGCACATATATTTAGTTTTAGGGTTGTTAGTAGCCTTGTCTCACTCTAAGACCTGGGGGCATCGGAGTTGGGCAGACCTAATCTGCCCTTCAAACGCGGCTGCTGTGGGCCCAAGAAACCATAGTCACTCAGGCGTGAACTGACCACACGGGTGAAACAATGGAGGTAGGGTGCTAGGGGCTATTTCCACACCACACCTGATTTTAGCGTCACGTTCTGGTGCTCTGGACTCTCTACGCAACATTTCCCTTGTCCTGAGCACCAGGAACCTAACATTATCACCAGCCATACAACAAAAAAGAAATAAAGCTTTTTCTTTTTTGGCCCAGTCCAGTGTCTTGTCTAGAATCCAGTCCTGTCAAGAATTCAGTCCTGTCTAGAACTCAGTGTGCAGAATCCAGTCCGGTGTTTAGAATCCAGTCCTGTCTAGAATTCAGTGTGCAGAATCCAGTCCTGTCTAGAACTCGGTGTGCAGAATCCAGTCCGGTGTTTAGAATCCAGTCCTGTCTAGAATTCAGTGTGCAGAATCCAGTCCGGTGTTTAAAAATCCAGTCCAGTCTTGTCTTGTCTAGTTTAAAAATCCAGTCCAATCTTGTCTAAGAATCTTGTCTAGAATCTTGTCTTAGAATCGTGTCTAGTCTTGTCTTGTCTAGTTTGAAATCCTCCTATGCCTACTATGCAAGCCCTGCAGGCATCTCTCTCAGCCCTGAACTCTGCTTTCAGTGCTTTGAAACCTGAGCGGTAGAAGTTTTGCAGCAATCCTTAAAGCAACTGCAAAACCTTCTGACCAAAATTTTTCTTATTTTGCCAGAAGTTCTTGAGAGTTCATTTTCTAAAGAGACTCTTGTTCACAGTATGGTGACAAGTAAATCCTCAGGTTTAATTAGAGAGAAAAAGTTTGAAAGTTTTCTGCGGCCCAGGCTCTCAGAAGAGGAGCGTCTGCGTCGTAGAAACTTAGATTTATGCCTATATTGTGGGAGTTTAGGCCACTATCTGCAGACCTGTGAGTTGCGCAAGCCAAAGTGTGGCGACAAGTCCTGCCCTCTGGCCAAGTTTAGTCAGGATACAAGACCTACTCCTGTCTCTACTGTGGCAGAGGTACTTGTCACACAACCCACACTAAAAAGCACTCTGTCCTATAATTGGGGTCCTTGGGCTAGGGAGCCCCATTATATATTCAGGAACCAAAGGATAATGTTTCTCTCCTCTCTTGACTTTCCTGTTGAAGCAGAGTTGCAAACCCCTGAAGCGGTGCCCGATGCCCGGTGTCCTGGAGTGGTGCCCGATGCCCAGGGTCCTGGAGCGGTGCCCGATGCCCAGGGTCCTGGAGCGGTGCCCGATGCCCAGGGTCCTGGAGCGGTGCCCGATGCCCAGGGTCCTGGAGCGGCGCCCGATGCCCAGAGTCCTGGAGCGGCACCCGATGCCCAGAGTCCTGGAGCGGCACCCGATGCCCAGAGTCCTGGAGCGGTACCCGATGCTCTAGGTTATAGAGGGACATTGAATATTATAGCTCAGGTGTCAATACCAGAAGGGGTCTCAGAAGCTGTTACCCCAGGTAGGGACTTGAAAAGCGCAACCCCAGAAAGGGTATCTAAAACCATAGTTCTAGAAGGGAACTCGAGAAGCAAAACTCCAGAAGGGATCTTTGAAGTAATATCCCCAAGTGGGGTCTCGAGAGACGCAGCCCCAAAGAAGGGTCTAGAGGTCGCTTCCCCAGGAAAGAACTTAAGAGGCATAGCGTTAGTGGAGGTTCTGAAGGTTATAGCTTCAGCGAAAGTCCCGGAAGTCATAGTCCCGGGAGTACTTTCGATAATTATCGACTCAGAGAGGGAGGCCGATGGCCTGGTCCCTGAGAGGGAGGCCGACGGCCCGGTCCCAGTAAAAGAATCCGAGGTGCTGACCCCAGCGGGGTTCCCGGAGGCCACTGCCCCAGCGGGGTTCCCGAAGGCCACTGCCCCAGCGGGGTTCCCGAAGGCCACTGCCCCAGCGGGGTTCCCGAAGGCCACTGCCCCAGCGGGGTTCCCGAAGGCCACTGCCCCGGGTGGGGTTCAGAAAGTCACTGCCCCGGCTGGGGTTCAGAAAGTCACTGCCCCGGGTGGGGTTCAGAAAGTCACTGCCCCGGGTTGGGTTCAGAAAGTCTCAGCCTCGAGTAAGGTCAATAGTGACCAGGTCCTAGCAAAGCACTCTAGTCAGTCAGATGGGAAGGAAGCAGATCCTGACTCTGTTGATATCTCAACATCTATAATCTTTGATGTGGACTTAGTCCAATTTCTGGCGCTTTACAAACACTATTACACCATGTTGTTGTCTAGACCATTTCTGGGCATCACTTCAGAGAACCTTGTGCTCTATCTGATATATTCCTTTAGAGGAGAGCCTTTTGAGTGGGCGACCAGCCTAATGAAAGCTGAAGATCCCATTCTTCTGGATCCCCCGGCATTCAGTGATGCAGTTATTAAGAGATATGGTTCCAAAGAAATTGGCTCAGGTTCCTCTAGGTCACCCGTCTTATCTGCTGAGAGTCCACCGTATTCTGTAAACTCGGCACAAAAATTTCAGCCCATTGCTTTGACTACAGGATATGCTTTTCTGTCTTCTTCTAATAGTAGTACTTTGCCTGAAAGTTCAGCTCCCAAGGTTAAGAAACCAATCTCTGATTTGAACCCAGCCTTGCTGGGTGGTACCATCAGTTCAGACAATGTTTGGGGAATTACCTTGGTCAGACCTCAAGAACTTTGTAAAAAGAAGAAGAAGAAGAAGAAATAATTATTGACTCTTGCCTTGATATAAAAAAAAAAGATTTTTTTTTTCCTTGTTTTGTGTCCAGTGGCCACCGTCAAGGGGGGGCACCGTTACAAGCTGTTGCCACAGCTTGTTTCTGTTAGACCAGTGTGTCAGGTTTTTTTTGTATCCTTTGTTTTGGAAAGTCTGAATTTTGGGGTCCTTTGACCCCTCCTCAAGGGGGGGGGTACTGTTATGAGCCACTGCTGTGGCTCATTCCTGTTTTGCATTTTGGTTATGTATTTTATGTTATACTTCTGTTTATGTTCCCCGTGGGTGTCATGGGGTGTTCGGAGCTCACCCTTAAGGAGAGGGTACTGTTGTGAACCACAGGTAGTGGTTCATTCCTATTCTATGTTTATAGTTTTCTTGCAGGCCAGGATTTCCCGTTGCTCTGGTTTTAGAAGACTCTTGTTTGCTGCCGGTGGTGAGTCTGTGTGATTGCAGCTTGTTCCCATGTGTTCAGCCTCACCTGTCTGTTGATTGCACCTCTCAGTTGTGCAGCAGGTCAGCTGCACGACATAATTAATTAAGACTCTCTGTTATATTCTGGCTCAGTGCAATTCACAGACGCTGGTGATATTTCCAGAGTTCCAGAGTTCTTGAGTTCTGAGCTAGTCCCTGCCAGTTCCTGAGCTCCTGTCTAGCAGTGTCTGTCTAGCTGCTTCCAGTGTCGGTTCCAGTGTCTGATCCCGTGCCCTGCCGTGAAGCGTTCCTGTCCAGAGGTCCTGTGGCTTTGTCTGTGCCTGGTCGAGTATCTGGCTTCTTGGTGTCCACCGGTCTGTCGTTTGGGATTCTGCCTGTCCTCCATTTCTGAGAGTCTGTGTTGGCCGCATTCGGGGTTCCTGTCTGTTTGCCAGTATTTGTACCGGTTCCGTGAGTAGCGGCTTTACCGCGTCCGCTGGCCTAGGCCGCAGTATTCTTTGGTTATATTTTGTTACTGGTGTTTTGCAGGGAGTTCTGCTTATGCTGTCACCGCCGATACACAACAGTATTGTGTCGGCGTGTGGACAGCATTTCCTTTGTTGTTCTTTCCCTTTGGCGGCGTGCCGCACATATATTTAGTTTTAGGGTTGTTAGTAGCCCCTAGCCTTCTATTTGCTTTAGTTAGAGGTCCCCTTGCTATTATCCTTCTCGGTTCACGCCTTGTCTCACTCTAAGACCTGGGGGCATCGGAGTTGGGCAGACCTAATCCGCCCTTCAAAGCGGCTACCGCGGGCCCAAGAAACCATAGTCACTCAGGCGTGAACTGACCACACGGGTGAAACAATGGAGGTAGGGTGCTAGGGGCTATTTCCACACCACACCTGATTTCAGCGTCACGTTCTGGTGCTCTGGACTCTCTGCGCAACATCTCCCTTGTCCTGAGCACCAGGAACCTAACAGTTTCCATCTTCCTATGAAAAGTCCTGATAGACGGGTTAAGTGAACTAGGCTCAAATGAAGATTTACTCAAATGGCTCACCTGTGCGGGGATGTCTAATGCTGATGGCACCCTTGGCCCTGGTGGTGCTTTGTTGAAATATTCTTTAAGTTTGAGAGAACGTGTCAATTTAAATGTCTCTATCTTCCATTGCATTGGATCAAGAGAGTTAGTAGGTATAAAACCTAAACCCTTACTTAGTACTTCATTTTCCGTGGGTGTTAACTCATTGGAGGAAAGATTAAAAATTAATTGCGACCCCTCTTGGGTGGTTTCGAATTTGCTCTGGGACCTCGTCTTCCTCCTCGCTTGTCCCCCTCGCCTCGTGAACGTCCTCCTCTTCCCACGGCTATGGCCCTGGTACTTGGACTATTTATACAAATTGGATCATGCTGAAGGTTCCTAATTTGAGACCAAGGCACCGTGAAGTCCCTACAGTTTACTCAGGATAATATTCACCTGCACCACTTTTGCACAGTGCATTAGCACGAACCTGCACCAAGCAAAATGCCGGGCTACCGGCTGTTCACTTTTCCCAGAAAGAATGGCTTCCCTGATGATAAATCTATGCTGGCCCAACCTGACTTTAAACTCACAGTCTGTCTTACCAACGTAATATTTGCCACATGGGAAAATTAACACATAAATGACAAATTTGGACGAACAAGTGAGGTGATGATTGATTTTGAATGTTCTGTTGGAAAAGGGGTGTTTGATCGTATCGTAGCCCGGCATTTTGCGGTGGCGAGACATTCTCCCACGTCATTGAAACATAAAATCATAGATCATGTCCCATTATCAGTCAGGGTTGGGAATAGATCTAAATTACTCAGACAGCGAGAGGCAAAATGGATATTTTTGTTGGATACTCTTAGTCCTAAGAGGCTTAATGAAAATAGTGGGATGCACAGCTTTTTATAATTTAAACGCGAATTTATGTTGCGCTGTTACCATTTGCATCAGTGTTTAATAAGTATTATATATTACGCTGCTACTTTCTATCATATACTTATGATACATTGTGTGGACTATGCACTAAAATGTTGCTGTATTTTATTACATTGGTGTATAGCTGTTACTATGGTGATGGGCGCACAGGTGACGTCATTGACCCGCGCACGGCTGAGCGGAGGAAGCCGGAGGCGGGAAGCTGCGTGGTGATGGTGAGCACTTATAAATGTTGAGTGTTTTTTGTATTGTATATGCCCTGACGAAAAAGCCGTTTGCTTTGAAACGTTGGCTACAAGTTTCACGTGCAGTGTCTTTATTTCTGAGTGCCGCCGTCCACGTTGTTCTATATATATATATATATATATATATATATATATATATATATATATATATATATATATATATATATATATATATATATATATATATATATATATATATATATATAATGAGTGGGTTTGGTTCTCAGAGAGCCGAACCCTACCGAACTTTACCATTTGACCCCGGATCAGAATCAGGCTCGGGTTTTCCCATCTGACTCGGAAAAAAGAGCGCGGCAAAACGTAATCATCCCGCTGTCGGATTCTCGCGGGGTTTGGATTCCATATTTACTTCGGCATTGGAGAGTGTAGAGAGAGGACGTGTCTCCATTCTCTCAGTGTCCGTGTCTTGTGCTGTATTTATCCAGTCTCGGTGGTTGTGTCCTCTTGCTGCCATATGTCCATTGCTGCTGTGCTGTGCTGCATCAGTTCAGTGTGGTGTATTGTGCTGCATCAGTCCAGTGGTAGTGTCCTATACATCAACCATCAGTCATTCCAGTGACCAGGCAGTCACAGTGGTTGTGTCCTCTTGCTGCCATAGGTCCATTGCTGCTGTGTTGTGCTGCATCAGTTCAGTGGTAGTGTATTGTTCTGCATTAGACCAGTGGTAGTGTCCTGTGCACAGTGTCAGACTGGGGCATGAAGGGCCCATCGGGGGAATGTTGCTGTAGGGGCCCATGCTTAAAGGTGTAGCCAGGTTCCAGTGGGAGCGTGGCCAGCCACCACAGAGGTTTGGCTAACCATTACATGTTCTGTGCCTCTTGATAAATATATAATAAACCAAATTATTGTGAAGTATAATGTAACATGTATAATGCATAAATCCAGTGCACTAGGATAGTCTGGAACGTGATCCCTAGAGGAGGAGGAGGGCCCACAGGCAGTAGGGCCCACCAGTGGTTTCCCCTGTTCCCCTGTGGGCCAGTCCGACCCTGCCTGTGCATCAGCCATCAGTCATTCCAGTGCCCAGTCAAAGTAGAATACTCTGCTGCCATATATCCAGTGCTGCCATATAAAAAAAATACTAACAACAACAAGTCCCTTACAGTGTTGCTGTGTTGTCCTGCATCAGACCAATGGTAGTGTCCTGTGCATCAGCCATTCCAGTGACCAGGCAGTCACAGTGGTTTACTCTGCTGCTATATGTCCACTGCTGCTGTATAATAATTAATAACAAGTCCCTTACAGTGTTGCTGTTTTGTCCTGCATCAGACCAGTGGTAGTGTCCTGTGCATCAGCCATCAGTCATTCCAGTGACCAGGCAGTCACAGTGGTATACTCTGCTGCCAAATGTCCAGTGCTGCTGTATAATAATAAGTCCCTTATAGTGTTACTGTGTTGTCCTGCATCAGACCAGTGGTAGTGTCCTGTGCATCAACCATCAGTCATTCCAGTGACCAGGCAGTCACAGTGGTATACTCTGCTGCTATATGTCCATTGCTGCTTTATACTTATTAATAACAAATCCCTTAGAGTGTTGCTGTGTTGTCCTGCATCAGACCAATGGTAGTGTCCTGTGCTTCAGCCATCAATCATTCCAGTGACCAGGGAGTCACAGTGGTATACTCTGATGCTATATGTCCAGTGCTGTTGTATAATAATTAATAACAAGTCCCTTACAGTGTTTATGTGTTGTCCTGCATCAGACCAGTGGTAGTGTCCTATGCATCAGCCATCAGTCATTCCAGTGACCAGTCACAGTGGTATACTCTGCTGCTATATGTCCAGTACTGCTGTATAATAAATAATAATTAATAACAAGTCCCTTACAGTGTTTATGTGTTGTCCTGCATCAGACCAGTGATAGTGTCCTATGCATCAGCCATCAGTCATTCCAGTGACCAGTCACAGTGGTATACTCTGCTGCCATATGTCCAGTGCTGCTGTATAATAAATAATAATTTAATACAACCCCATACAGTTTTGTCCTGCATCAGACCACTGGTAGTGTCCTGTGCATTAGCCATCAGTCATTCCTGTGCCGCATATTGTGTTATATAACTCCAGAAAAATAATGGAGAACAAAAATTTGGAGGATAAAATAGGGAAATCTCAAGAACCACTTCTTCCTAGTGCTGAAGCTGCTGCCACTAGTCATGACAGAGATAATAAAATGCCATCAACGTCGTCTGCCAAGGCTGATGCCCAATGTCATAGTAGGGTGTATGTAAAATCCAAAAAGCAAAAGTTCAGTAAAATGACCCCAAAAAAATAAATTTAAATGGTCTGAGGAGAAATGTAAACTTGCCAGTATGCCATTTATGACACGGAGTGACAGGGAACGGCTAAAACCCTGTCCTATGTTCATGACTAGTGGTTCAACTTCACATCACGATGGAAGCCCTCATACTCCTGCTAGAAAAATGAAAAGAGTTAAGCTGGCAAAAGCACAACAAAGAACTGTGCGTTCTAAGATGGTATCACAAATCCCCAAGGAGAGTCCAAGTGTGTCGGCAGTTGCGATGCCTGACCTTCCCAACACAAGACGGGAAGAGGTGGCTCCTTCCACCATTTGCACACCCTCTGCAAGTGCTGGAAGGAGCACCCACAGTCAAGTTTCTGATATTCAAATTGAAGATGTGACTGTTGAAGTACACTAGGATTAGGATATGGGTGTTGCTGGTGATGAGGAGGAAGTTGACGATGAGGAATCTGATGGTGATGTTGTTTGTTTAAATCAGGCACCACGGGAGACACCTGTTGTCCGTGGGATGAATAAGCCCATTGCGATTCCTGGGCAAAATATCGAAAAAGCCACCTCTTCGGTGTGGAATTATTTCTCCACAAATCCGGACAACAGGTGTCAAGCCGTGTGTTGCCTCTATCAATCTGTAATAAGTAGGGGTAAGGACGTTAACCACCTAGGGACATCCTCCCTTATACGTCACCTGCTGCACATTCATCAGAAGTCAGTGTCAAGTTGTGAAACTTTGAATAAGAGCATAAGAAGTCCACTGACACCTAAATCCCTTTTTCTCTTGTACCCAAGCTCCTGCAAGCTACACCACCAACTCCCTCAACGTCAACTTCCTCCTCAGTTAGGAACGTCAGTAGTCCTGCAGGCCATGTCACTGGCAAGATTGAGTCCTCTCCTAACTGGGATTCCTCCGGAGGATCCTTGAGTGGTATGCCTACTGCTGCTGTTGCTGCCGCTGCTGTGGTTGCTGCTGGGCGTCAATCATCATCCCAGAGTGGAAGTCAGAAGACCACTTGTACTAGTTCAACTAAGCAATTGACTGTCCAACAGTCCTTTGTAAGGAAGCTGAAATATGACTGCAGTCATCCTGTTGCAAAGCGGATAACTGAGGCCTTGACAGCTATGTTGGTGTTAGACATGTTTGAGGTAGACTTCAGGGACTTAGAGAATTGTTTGAGGTAGTGTGTCCCCGGTACCAAATCCCATCTAGGTTCCACTTCACTAGGCAGGCGATACAGAGTATGTACAGAGATGTCAGAAAAAGTGTCCTCCGTGTCCTAAAAAATACAGTTGTATCCAGTGTCCACTTAACCACGGGCATGTGGACAAGTGGAACAGGGCAGACTAAGGACTATATGACTGTGACAGCCCACTGGGTAGATGTATGGCCTCCCGCAGCAGCACCACCAGTAGCAGCATCTCGCAAACGCCAACTTGTTCCTAGGCAGGCTACACTATGTAACACCTGCTTTCCGTAAGAGGCACACCACTGACAACCTCTTGCGGAAACGCACAATGGCTTACCCCAATTAGACTCTTCTAGGGATTTGTGATGTCAGACAATGCCACCAATATTGTGCGTGTTTTACATCTGGACAAATTCCAGCACGTCGCATGTTTTGCACATACAATTAATTTGGTGGTGCAGAATGTTTTGAAAAATGACAGGGGGATGCAGGAGATGCTGTCGGTGGCCTGAAAAATTGCGGGCCACTTTTGACATTCAGCCACCGTGTGCCGAAGACTGGAGCGTCAGCAAACACTCCTGAACCTGCCCTGCCATCACCTGAAGCAAGAGGTGGTAACAAGGTGGAATTCAACACTCTATATGCTTCAGAGGATGGAGGAGCAGCAAAAGGCCATTAAAGACTACACATCCACCTACGATATAGGCAAAGGAGGGGGAATGCACCTGACTCAAGAACAGTGGAGAATGATTTCAGTCTTGTACAAGGTTCTCCAACCCTTCGAACTTGCCACACGTGAAGTCAGTTCAGACACTGCCAGCTTGAGTCAGGTCATTCCCCTCATCAGGCTTTTGCAGAAGCAGATGGGGAAATTGAAGGAGGAGCTAAGACGGAGCGATTCCGCTAACTATGTGGGACTTGTGGATGGAGCCCTTCATTCGCTTTGCCAGGATTCAAGGGTGGTCAATCTGTTGAAATCAGAGCACTACATTTTGGCCACCATGCTCAATCCGAGGTTTAAAGCCTACCTTATATCTCTCTTTATCGCAGACACAAGTCTGTAGAGGTTCAAAGATCTGCTGGTGAGAAAATTGTCAACTCGAGCGGAACGTGACCCGTCAACAGCTCCTCTATAATTTTCTCCCACAACTGGGGCTGCGAGAAAAAGGATACGATTTCCTAGCCCACCCTCTGGTGGTGATGCAGGGCAGTCAGGAGCGAGTGCTAGCATCTGGTCTGTATTGAAGGACCTGCCAATGATTACTGACATGTCTACTGTCACTGCATATGATTCTGTCACCATTGAAAGAATGGTGGAGGATTATATGAGTGACAGCATCCAAGTAGGCATGTCAGACAGTCCGTATGTATACTGGCAGGAAAAAGAGGCAATTTGGATGCCCTTGCACAAACTGGCTTTATTTTACCCCTCCAGTGTATACTCCGAAAGAGTGTTTTGTGCAGCAGGTCACCTTGTTAGCGATCAGCGTAGGAGGTTACTTCCAGAAAATGTGGAGAAGATAATGTTCATCAAAATTAATGATAAATTCCCCTGGGAAGACCTTTACCAGCAATTGCCTCCAGAAAGTACACAGGGACCTGTGATGGTGGATTCCAGTGGGGACGAATTAATACTCTATGAGGAGGAGGAGGATGTACACACTGAAAGGGGTTAAGAATTGGAGGTTGAGGATGAGGTCGACATCTTGCCTCTGTAAAGCCAGTTTGTGTAAGGAGAGATTGATTGGTTTGTTTGGGTCCCCACCAAAAAAGAAGCAGTCATTTCGGCCACCGACGTGTGGCAGAACCTGTCGCTTAAATTATTGGTTTGTTAAAGTGTGCATGTCCTGTTTATACAACAGAGGTGGGAGGGCCTTAAGGACAATTCCATCTTGCACCTCTTTTTCTTCTTTGCATCATGTGCTTTTTTGGGACCAGTTTTTTAAAGTGCCATCCTGTCTGACACTGCCGTACAACTCCAGTGGTACTGCCGTATAAGTTCAGGGGTACTGCTGTATGAGTCCAGTCCAGTGGTGCTGTCTTTTGCGGCATCAGTCCAGTGGTGGTGTCTTGTGCTGTATATTATTTACTCCAAATAAAAGGGTTTATACATTACTTATATTATTATCCAAATAAGTTTTACAGGGTTTGCCCTGTGTGGTGTAGAGGTACGCTCGCCTGTGCTGCATATTATTATAATAGCTCCAAATAAAAGGCTTATTATTATCCAAATTAATTTTAATTAGAGTGTGGGGTTTAGGGGTACGCTCTGCTGTGCCACCAATATTGTGCGTGTATTACATCTGGGAAAATTCCAGCACGTCCCATGTTGTTTGTGCTGCACACTTGTGTCGCTTAGCTTAGTCATCCAGCAACCTCGGTGCAACCTTTTGGCCTAAAAACAATATTGTGAGGTGTGGGGTGTTCAGAATAGAGATGTGCAGTTGCAGACAGGATGGCAGATTTAAAAAATAGGCCCGAAACAGCACATGATTCAAAGAAGAAAAAGAGGTGCAGACAGGATGGCAGATTTAAGAAACAGGTCCCAAACAGCACTTGATGCAATAAGAAAAAGACAACACAAACACCTGGCACATCTAGAAAAAGAATTGCAATGAGGTAGTTGTATGTCTAAGCCAAGCGACACAAACAATTGGCCCATCTAGGCGTGGCACTGCAGTGGCAGACGGAGGGCAGATATAAAAAAAGGCCCCAAACAGCACATCATGTAAAGAAGAAAAAGATTTGCAATGAGGTAGTTGTATGACTAAGCCAAGCGACACAAACAATTGGCCCATCTAGGAGTGCACTGCAGTGGCAGACAGGAGGGCAGATATTAAAAAAAGGCACCAAACAGCACATCATGCAAAGAAGAAAAAGATTTGCAATGAGGTAGTTGTATGACTAAGCCAAGCGACACACACAATTGGCCCATCTAGGCATGGCACTGCAGTGCAGACAGGCGGACAGATATAAAAAAAAAGGCCCCTAACAGCACATGATGCAAAGAAGAAGAAAAGGTGCACCAAGGTTGCTGTATGACTAAGCTAAGTGACACAACCACCTGGCCCATCTAGTAGTGTCACGCAGTGGCTGAATGTTGACAGTGGGCTGCAATTGTTCGATCCACTGACAGCATCTCCAGCATGCTCCAGTCACTTGTAAAAAAATCTGCAATTGGTGGATTTATACGGCAGTACCCCAGGATTAATACAGCAGTACCCCAGGACTCATACGGCAGTGTCACATAGGATTGCACTTTTCAAATACTAGGCCCCAAACAGCACCTCATGCAAAGATGTCGAAGACGTGCAATGAGGTAGCTGTATGACTAAGCCAAAAAACACCAACAATTCCAACTGGAATTATACGTCCAAATCACTGGAATTAAATGGCAAGATCACTGTAATTAATAATTCTAAATCACTGACATTAATTGGCAAAATTACTGTAATTATACGTCCAAATCACTAGAATTAAATGCCAAGATCACTGTAATTAATAATTATACATCACTGACATTAATTGGCAAAATCACTGTAATTATACTTCCAAATCACTGCAGTTAAATGGCAAAATCTCGCCATCACCTACCTAGTGAAGTGGAATCTAGATGGGATTTGGTACCGGGGACACAATACCGCCATCAATTGTCTAAATACCACTGCATTAATGGCGGATACCGGGCGCACGTTTAGCACCAACATAAGTGTCAAGGCCTCAGTTATGAGGGCTTCCATCGTCATGTGAAGCTGAACCACTAGTCATGAACAAAGGCCAGGGCCTCAGCCGTTCCTTGCCACTCCGTGTCATAAATGGCATATTGGCAAGTTTACATTTCTACTCAGACCATTTCAATTTCTTTTTTTGGGTCTTTTTAGTGAACTTTGGCTTTTTGGATTTTACATGCCCTCTACTATCACATTGGACATCGGCCTTGGCAGACGACGTTGATGGGATTTCATCGGCTATGTCATGGCTAGTGGCAGCAGCTTCAGCGCTAGGAGGAAGTGGTTCTTTTTGATCTTTCCCTATTTTATCCATTATTTGTTCTCCCTATTGTTCCCTATTGTTCTCCATTATTTTTTGGGAGTTATATGAGACAATATGCGGAACAGGAATGACTGGAATAACTGATGGCTGATGAGACAGGACACTACCACTGGTCTGATGCAGCACAACACAACAATATTGTAAGGGACTTGTGGTTGTTGTTATTATTATTATACGGCAGCAGTGGACATATAGCAGCAGCGTATATCGTCACTGGAATTACTGATGACACAGGACACTACCACTGGTCTGCACAACACAGCATCACTTTATACAGCTACACTGGATATATGGCAGCAGAGAACACCAACACTGTGAATGGCTGGACTGATGCAGCACAATACTCTGACTACACTGGACTGGTCTGCACAACACAGCACCACTTTTACATTTACACTGGATATATGGCAGCAGAGAACACCAACACTGTGACTGCCTGGACTGATGCAACACAATACACTGAGTGACTACACTGGACTAGACAACACTTGCCACCCCACTTTCCCACCCCAAAACACAGACACTAAACACTGAGGACACGTCCTCTCTATACACTCTCCGAGACTGGAGTGAAAACGGCCACGATGTGCGGCTCCTTATATGGAATCCGACAGCGGGATGATGACATTTTGCCGCGTCCGGGTTTCCGAGTCAGGCGGAAAAACCCGAGCCGGACTCTGATCCGGGCTCGGACTGCAAAGTTCGGTAGGGTTCGGTTCTCTGAGAACCGAACCCGCTCATCTCTAGTTCAGAATAGACTGGAAATGAGTGAAAATTTGTGTTATTGAGGTAAATAGTACCGTAGGATCAAAATTACCCCCAAATTATGTGATTTTAGCTGTTTTTATGTTTTTTCAAAAATCATCCCGATCCAAAACCAAAACCAAAACAATAAAGGGTGGTTTTGCCAAAACCAATCCATATCTAAAACACGAGCATGGAACCAGAACCAATACCAAAACACAAAACACGAAAAGTGCCCTCCTCACATCTCTAATTAATATATATATATATATATATATATATATACTAGGAATGAGCAGGTTTGGTTCTCTGAGAACTGAACCCCCTCGAACATTGAGATCCGAGCCCGGCGCGAGTCAGGCTCGGTTTTTCGCACCTAACTCGGATACGAAAATGAGTCAAAATGTCATCATCCCACTGTCAGATTTTGCGGGTTTTGGAGTCTATATACAGTCCGGTGATCGGAGCCATCTTCACTCTGGATTTGGAGAGGGCACGGTAAGGATGCATTCCTTCTATGCTGTATTCTGTGCTGTAATCAGATAGACAGGTTAGGGAAGGGGGCAGGAGCAGGGCGGTTGCAGCAGGAGAGTTGAGTTAACCTGGGGTGCTACTTGTGTAGGTGTGCTGTGACTGTCACTGTGTCAGGGCTCTGCAAAGTAGACAGTGCACTGCATATAGCATAGTGTGGCTGTGTATAGGACCAGGTGTTTTTCTCTGTCTATAAGGAGCTGTGTACTGCCGTACACTACTGCTATATATCCTCTGTATGTGATACTAAGCAAAAAATATAAAACTCTTGGTGCATCACTCTGACTACTTGTAGAGAGGCTGCCAAACACTACTGCTATATATCCTGTGTGTGTGATCCAGAGCAAAAAATATATTTCCATTTGGATCCTGCCTAAGTTCAAGCTATTCGTGACTGGTCAGCTCCCATGACTCGCAAAGGGATTCAACACTTCCTTGCCATCGCCAATTTCTGCAGGAAATTTATTAAGAGTTACTCCACCTTGGTCACACCCATCGCGGCCTTAACGCGTAAAGGAGCGGATCCCTCGAATTGGACTCCCGAAGCTGCAAAAGCCTTCCTCGGTTTAAAACAAGCCTTCACGTCTGCTCCCATTCTTCATCAACCTGACCTTAATCGTCTATTGCTCGTGGAGGTGGATGCTTCTACAGAGGCAATTGGGGCTGTTTTATCCCAAGTTTACGAGGACAAGAAGGTCCATCCATGCGGCTATTATTCTCAAAGATTCCTGCCTGCCAAATGAAACAACGCCATTGGTGGAGCAGGTTTTGCTAGGCATTAAGTTAGCATTCGAAGGAGTGAGAATCAATGCTCTGAGTAGAACACTCTGCCTCTTGAAGAAGCCGCCTGGGGTGCGGGGAAATGCGTTGAGGGTACAGAGAGAAGGAGCCCCAATACCTCATTGCCCGCATGAATTGGAGTGTGTCCTCCTATTAGTTCATCCAAACAATTGCCGGCATTTGTTATATCTCCAGCGTGACTGCTTTACTCAATCCCCTGGACCGTACCGGGAACGCCCTGTGTCCTACTTTGGTGAGCACTATTCCACCAGCACTGGGGGTGGAGAACGCTGTACCGGTGCACTTACAGTTTGCCGGAGGAGAGAGCGGCTTTCCGCCGACGCTACAGACGGACTACGCCGCTGACGAGTCCTGCCGCTGACGGATGTCTCACCCGTGCACAGGGTGATAGAAAGCGGCCACATACATCGATACTATTGCGGTACAGTAAAAGAAAAACTGTCCAGTCTGTGAGTAACAGCTACTTTACAACTCACAATCCTTGCACCGCTTATACATCTATTAAAATTGGCAAGTGATGAACTCTTTCCTAATCGGAACTTAATATAATATATATTCTGAGGACACTTATATGCACGACTTTACCAAAGTATTCTTGTGTTTCTTACATCTTGGCAAGTAATTAAACACAGCTAAAAGCTATCACAGAATTATCTCTTAACACTTAGGTATTGCGACTGCCTTCTGAGTACATTTAATTAGTTTTTACTATTGTTCAATTTAGAGGTTTCCGGAACCTCAGTTTTATATGATTACTGCATTGTGGTCTTGTTTATTTGTATGTGTTATATGTTGTTAATTTATGTAATAAATTGGTTTATTTTTATCGTTGTGTCCATCAATTGGTATTGAGCGCCCACCTGGTAATTTTCCTTAACGGTTTAACTTCAAGCTCACTTATCGCCCAGGATCCTTGAATACGAAAGCTGATGCCCTCTCCTGGTCCTTCAATTCTTCCGAATGCAATGATCTAAAAAGTGAACAAGCTATTGTAAATCCAACATCTTTCCTAATGACTCAGATTTCTTCAGTTCCTGTACCCCCACCTGGAAAAATATTTGTTGCCCCAAATCTCTAGAAACAGCTATTGACTCGGGCACATGCTTCATCTTTTATGGGTCACCCTGGGATCCGCAAGACTCTTGAATTCATTCAATGGTTCTACTGGTGGCCACGTCTTGGAACTGACGTTCAAGAATTTATAGCCGCTTGTCCTAAATGCGCCCAACACAAAAATCCCAAGGGCCCGCCACCTGGTCTGCTACATCCATTATCCATACCCAGAGAGGCTTGGACCCATATCTCGATGGATTTTATAACTGAGTTACCCCCATCGAAGGGACAAAATACCATCTGGGTAGTGGTGGATAGATTTTTAAATATGGTGCATTTCATTCCACTAATAGGACTGCCCTCGGCCCCAGTACTTGCCAAATTATTCATCTCTGAGATCTTCAAGCTGCATGCTCTTCCTTTAGAAATTGTTTTGGATCGGGGCACACAATTTGCGGCCAAATTTTGGAAACCACTTTGTTGTTCCCTAAGCATCAAACTCAATCATTCTTCAGCATATCATCCCCAGTCTGATGGACAAACAGAACGAGTGAATCAAGATCTTGAAACCTTCCTCCGTTTATATATTTCCTCTTCACAAGATGATTGGTTGGACTATCTTCCGATAGCAGAATTCGCTCGTAATAATCTCTTTCATTTATCTTCTGAATCCACGCAGTTCTAAGTCAACTATGGTTTCCATCCGTGAGTACCAGAATTTCAACCTCTTCCAACTCAGGAAGTGCCAGCAGCTAACTTAGTTCTCAAGCAACTTTCCAAGATTTGGACTCAAGTACGCAAATCTTTAGTTAAAACTTCCATATGTTATATATCCTTCACTGATAGAAGACGAAAGGCAGTGCCCAGTTACAAGGTGGGGGACCAAGTCTGGATATCTACTCACAATCTCAAGTTCAAAGTACCCTCCATGAAATTAGCGCCCAGGTACATTGGTCCTTTTCCTATAGAAAGAGTGCTTAATCCTGTGCCTTATAAAGTCAAACTGCCATCTTCCTTCAAGATACCTAATGCCTTTCACATATCACTTCTGAAGCCTTTGATTCTCAACAAATTTCATACAGCCTTGCCGAAATCTCCTAAAATTTGCAATTTACAAGATGAAGAGTTTGAGGTTAGAGAAATTCTAGACTCTCATAAACGTTTTGGACGTCTTCAATATCTTCTCAACTGGAAAGGGTATGGACCCTAGGAGAGGTCTTGGGTTTTCGCTGAGAATGTCCATGCTTCAAGGTTAATTCAGAACTTTTACTTCAAAAATCCTAACAAAGCTCTAAGGTGACCACCCTCAGAGGGAGGGGTACTGTCAAGCAGCAGGCACTTACCGCCAGGGGTCCTGGGATCCGTCCTCTGCCAGTGCGGCTGCCTGTGGCGCTCTTCGGCCACACGGGTACGCAGCTGGGTTGGCAGCAGAAGTAAAGGCTTCTGGAGGCTGGAGGGAGGACCTAGTGGCCTGCAGCTTCCTGGCGTGTCTGCAGTGCTGGGAGTGGCCATGTTGGAGACCAAGGGCATCACCAATGAACATGATGGGTGAGTGTCAACCAATCCTGTTTTCCTGCTGCCTATAAATAGGCTGGCAATCAGTGCCAGTGCTTTGTTGTGGTTACTCTGTGCCTTAGCTCCATGATCCCGCAGTTTGTTCTGTGCATCTCTTGTTAATTGGTCTTGTCAGGCTCTTTGAGTTCTCAGCCGACTCTCACTGCACAATACTCGCCAGCTCTCCAGTGTGCGGTCACGGTCAACCGTTCTCCCACCGGTGCCTTCGGATTCCGCAGCTTCAGCCTGTGCTCTTCATTCTCGTCTTCGCATCATCCTGCAACCAGTCTTCACTGTTCTTCATTTACGTCTTTGCATCATCCAGCAACCAGTCTTCACTGTTTTTCATTTACGTCCTCACATCATCCAGCAACCAGTCTTCACTGTTTTTCATTTACGTCCTCGCATCATCCAGCAACCAGTCTTCACAGTTCCACATTTACGTTTTCACATCATCCGGCTAACAGTCTTCACATCACTCAACATCTCAATTTCACAGTTCTTCAGTCTCATCTTTATATCAACCTAAGTATATGCCTCACAGTTCTTCAATTTCGGCCTTGTATCATTCAGTGACTTCATTCCCTGCAGTTTCCCAATCCTGAACTAATTAGTCTCAGTCTTCCTACAGTCTCATTCTGATCAGTTATCCTTAATAAATATATGAAAAGGAATTATCTTTGTCCTCCTTGTTTCCAGCTCTCAGGGGCATCTGCTCCTTCGGTTAGTCAATGGATCCACAAACACAGCCTGTTCTGACAATGATTATAAAAAAATATCTATTTTTTTGTTTGTGCTGCATCCCAGTGTACTATATAATTTTTATTTTATTTTTATGAATACTGTTACACTGCCAGTCAGACCGCAGTATATTATTTCCTACTCATAAATGCATTGTGCGATGCTGTCTGTGTAGTCAACTGCAGTGTGTAAATATTATATATATTTCTGATTCAGTTGTGCGACACTAACTGCAGTGTGTGATATAAAAAATAATATATATTTTGATTGAAATTAATATTTTGTGGTATGTCATCCCAGTATACATCCAGGGACTGCAGCTGCCCCGTCCTTCTAGGGGTGTTCTGTCAGTCTACCAAAAATAAAATGCATCTTTTTTTTATATTTTGTGCTGTATCCTCCCAGAATACATCCAGGCGTGCTCCATCCATTTCAGGGTGTAGCTCATATTCTTATTTCAACTTATTGTCCTATTTTAATAACTCTTCTTATCACCACATTGTAATTAATTAAAATTAATATTAATAAGAATAATAAGAATTATAAATTAGATAAATTAAAATTAAATTAATATAAATAAACTCTCCACACTCATATAGTGAACTTTCTGCATATTGAAGATACCTTTGAGGAAATGAAGAAATTGATTCTAAATAAATGAAATTAAATAAATTAAATTAAAATAAATTGAAATTAAAATAAATTTAATAAATGTAATCTAAAATATTGTCTTTTTTTTATTCTTCTTTGCCTTAGTCATCTTTTTGTGAACTGAAATCTTAAAACTTGCCTAATGCGTCTTTTTTTAAATACATAATTTTTTTTATACTTTGTCCTCCCAGTATATACATACAAGGGCTGCTGCTGCTCATGCAGCTACAGTACCTCAGTGGAACCTTTTGGCCTAAACTGGATAAAAACAATATTGTGAGCTGTGAGGTGTTCAGAATAGTCTGGAAATGAGTGGAAATGAATGTTGAGGTTAATAATACTGTAGGAATGGTGGGGGGGGCGTGGCTTGGCAGCCATTGTGAGAAGTCTGGCTCTCCACAGGCTCCAGCTGTAGAAGCCCTAATTTGTTATTAAAAAGGGCTCTTCCCCCTTATATCCCCTCTCTGTATATAGCCCGGGAGGCCATCCACCTTCCCTGCTGCAGTCTTCGGGTTCATGGAGCCGGTGGTGGGGGGGGGTCTCCTACCCCTCTGCGGGTTGCGGCCTGTCTCCCCTGCTGAGGTCGGGGTCTTGATTTCCGGCTAGGTCCCGGAGCGGAGGCTCCGTATTTCTGTAGTGCAGCCCGGTACCCTCCCTGCTCAGGGCCCACTGGGGTACTCTCCATGATACCTGCCTCAGTCTGCTGATCTGCCTTGGCTGCCGCCCGCTGCATCGCCTGCCTGAGGTGCCCCTTTGGCCCGCTGGATCTTCCCTGGTGGCTGCCTGATTTCCCTCCACGGGCCCATGGTGCCAGAGTTTGCCGCTGCTGCTCTTGCCGGGGATGTCTCGACTGGCTGCTGACCGCTGGGCTCCGCCTCTCTCCTCGCGGGATGACTGGGAGCTCCAACTGTGCTGCCTCTGCCTCCTGCTGCGGGCTGCTCGCCTGAAGCTGCGGGCGCTACCCGCCAGTTTGGCCGCCCCCACCCTCCCTGCCGGAACATTCTTCTGCGGCTGTACGGAGCCCTCCAGGGGCTGGATCTGAACCGGGGACCCCGTGCCGACCTCCCTGCACTAAGGCACTCTGGGGCATTTGCACGGGGGTCCTGCTGGGGGGAGGTGGTGACTGGGCCCTGCTAAAGTTGGACCAGTGCTGCTGGGAGGCTATGGCAGAGCCTCTAACCAAGCACCCATGCCATAGCGTGATGGCGGTCCCTTTGCCCACTGAGCCTTGCTTGCCTACGTTGCCCCACAAGCTGCTGTATTACAGCACTACGGCTTTCTCTTTATACTCCGTATATGTTCGCAGTGGAGTTACTGTGTTCCATGATGGATGAATAAAGTGTACTCGTGATGGCTGCCTATTTCTCCTACCACTAATAGCATTTTTTCAATGGGTCTCCTGCTCTGAGGATCTATCTCTATGCCTTACGGGTCGCTGACCGTTTATCCTATGCACTAATCACAGCATTGTAGTACCCATGGGCACTCCACCTGATCTTTGTATGTGACCGGCCTCTCTGAGAATTTACGCCTCTCAATATGCCACCAAAAAGAGTGGGGAAAACCTTCCAAAAGCCTGCTCCTATATAATTTCCTAAAGCTACCAGATTCAATCAAAATTCTGCCGCTGCATCGTCGGTGAGCTTCGGGATGCCTACGAACTTGTCTAAATCTTATGCTTCCTATTCATCGTCTGATTTGGATTTGAATCTGGACCCTTAAGCTCCCTTTACCACTCAAACGATGCTCAAGATGTTCTCTGCGTTTCGCTCAGATATCTTGTCTGGTGGGGATTCCTCAATTCAAACACTTAGAGCCGATCTGAGTGGCATAGCAGGGCGTACCGAACATCTCAAAGAAAAAATGCAGGAGTTGGTGACATCGCATAATGATCTTCTTACGTCACACTCTGACCTACAAAATGACGTTATCTTGTTGCAGGAGAAGATCGCGGATTTGAAGGACAGATCGAGGAGAAACAACCTTAAAGTTAGAGGTATACCCGACTCTGTGGCAGGGACGTGCAGTCAGGGGAGGCAGGGGAGGCAGTGCCTCCCCTGTCATTCTCCCCTGTCATTAATGATTACAATAATATAAAGAAGATACTTATGACACATATTCTGTGTCCTAAGTATATGCTTTATATTATTTTAATAATTTCTACATTTGAAAACAGGTTAAATTTTTTTTTTAGAGGCACTGAGAGCGGTGCCTCCTGTGGATAACAACAAAGTTCCGGAATCGGGGGGCGGGCAGGGGGCTGGGCCAAGGACAGGGCTGTAAAAGCCCATTGAAAAAACCAGGATAAGCGGCACTAGTGTAAGTGCCTCAGTGACAGGGGCGTGCTTTCAGCCCATATGAAAGCACGCCCCTGTCACTGATGCAGATATGATTGGACTCTAGAATTTGAGCTCACCGTGTGGACTAGGCTATTTTCGCTGTCCGATCATCATCTACTCCCGACTCGAGTCCCGCCAGCCTGACCCGGCCTCTGCAGTTCTTCCGAAGAGTCCCTGGCGGCCTCTTCTCCCCTGACTAGGCGGCTGAGTAAAGCGATGGGCGCTACTGAATTCACCCCCGCTCGGCGCCGCTGATCACCCCCAAAACCGCTGGCTCCGCTCATTAACCCCCTTCCCCGTCCTGCTGGTGCTGTTCATCACCCCCACCCTCCCACTGGTGCTGCTCATCAACCCCCCCCCGCCTCATCGCTAGTGCCGCTCATCACATCCCCCCCCTCCCCTGCTCTACGATAGTGCCGCTTATCACATCCCCCCTCCCCTGCTCTACGATAGTGCCGCTTATCACATCCCCCCTCCCCTGCTCTACGATAGTGCCGCTCATCACATCCCCCCTCTCCCCTGCTCTACGATAGTGCCGCTCATCACATCCCCCCCCTCCCCTGCTCTACGATAGTGCCACTCATCACATCCCCCCCTCCCCTGCTCTACGATAGTGCCGCTCATCAC